>NC_000086.7:128151312-128368812 GCF_000001635.26 Mus musculus
AATTGTGATAAAAACTGCATGACACTGGTATAGTGGCAGACAAATAGACCAACAGAATAGAACTGAAGACCCAGAAATGAACCCACACACCTATGGTTACTTGATCTTTGACAAGGGAGCTAAAACAATACAGTGGAAAAAAGAGGGCATTTTCAACAAATGGTGCTGGCAAACTGGCAGTTTTAATGTAGAATAAAGCAAATTTATCCATTCCTATCTCCTTGTACTAAGGTCATATCTAAGTGGATCAAGGAACTCCACATAAAACCAGAGACACTGAAACTTATAGAGGAGAAAGTGGGGGAAAGCCTTGAAGGGACACAGGGGGAAATTTCCTGAATAGAACAGCAATGGCTTGTGCTGTAAGATCGAGAATAGAGAAATGGGACCTCATAAAATTGCAAAGCTTCTGTAAGGCAAAAGACATAGTCAATATGACCAAAAAAAAAAAAAAAAAAAAAAAAAAAAAAACAAGAACAGATTGGAAAGGGATCTTTACTTATTCTAAATCAGATAGGAGACTAATATCCAATATATATAAATAACTCAAGAAGGTAGATTCCAGAAAATCAAATAACCCCATTAAAAAATGGGGCTCAGAGCTAAACAAAGAATTTTTACCTGAGGAACACCCAATGGCTGAGAAGCACCTGAAAATTTGTTTAGAGTCCTTAATCCTTAGGGAAATGGAAATCTAAACGACACTGACATTCTACCTCACACCAGTCAGAATTGCTAATATCAAAAATTCATGTTACAGAAGATGCTGGTGAGGATGGGGAGAAAGAGGAACACTTCTCCTTTGTTGGTGGGATTGCAACTTGTACAACCATTCTGGAAATCATTCTGGTGGTTCCTCAGAAAATTGGACATAGTACTACTGGAGGATCCCTCAATGTCTCTCCTGGGCATATATCCAGAAGATCTTCCAACTGGTAAGAAGGACATATGCTCCACTATGCTCATAGCAGCCTTATTTATGATAGTCAGAAGCTGGAAAGAACACAGATGCCCCTCAAGAGAGGAATGGATACAGAAAATGTGGTACATTTACACAATGGAGTACTAATCAGCTCTTAAAAGAATGAATTTATAAAATTCCTAGGCAAATGGATGGACCTGGAGGGCATCATCATGAGTGAGGTAACCCAATCACAAAAGATCTCACATGATATATAAACACTGATAAGTGGATATTAGCCCAGAAACTTAGAATACCCAAGATACAAGATGCAGTGTGCAAAACACATGAAACTCAAGAAGAACGAAAACCAAAGTGTGGACACTTTTCCCCTTCTTAGAATTGGGAACAAAACACCCATGGAAGGAGTTACAGAGACAAAGTTTGAAAGGAAAGGTTGGACCATCTAGAGACTGCCATCCCCAGGTATCCATCCCATAATCAGCATCCAAGCGCTGACACCATTGCATACACTAGCAAGATTTTGCTGAAAGGACCCAGATATAGCTGTCCCTTGTGAGGCTATGCACGGGCCTAGCAAACACAGAAGTGGATGCACACAGTCAGCTATTGGATGGATCACAGGGCCCCCAATGGAGGAGCTAGAGAAAGGGCCCAAGGAGCTAAAGGGGTCTGTAACCCTATAGGTGGAAAAACAATATGAAGTAACCAGTACCCACACCCCTCCCGGAGCTCATGTCTGTAGCTGCATATGTATCAGAAGATGGCCTAGTCAGCCATCAGTGGATAGAGAGGCCCATTGGTCTTGCAAACATTATATGCCTCAGTACAGGGGAATGCCAGGGCCAAGAAGTGTGAGTGGGTGGTTGGGGGAGTGGGGGGAGGGTATGGGTGACTGTTGGGATAGCATTGGAAGTGTAAATGAAGAAAATACCTAATAAATAATTTTTTAAAAATTACAAAAACAAAAAACAAAAACAAAAACAAAACAGACAAACAAACAAACAAACAAACAAACAAAAAACCCAGCATGGCCACATGAGAAGCATTAATAAAAACCCAACAGCTGAAAGTAAATATAAAAAGAAATGAACAAATTATGACCACACCATGGTGCTAAGGCCACAGTACCTGCTCCTTTACTCTTTGTTATGCCTGCACACCAGGATCAATCTCTTCTCAGCCTCATAGTTTTTCATTCAAATGAGCAATTGATTCTTTGATGATGTACTTAGATATAACATTTCTTTCCAGTTTCAAAAATCACCTTCTCTATAAAGATCTCTATTTGTTGTTTCTTTTCTCTCTAGTTGGTCATTGATCAGCATACTATTCTATTGGTTGTTTTATCAGAGAAAAAGAGAAGAGGTGGGAGAGCAGTGGCAGTCTTTTACAATGACTTAAAAATATTCACAATTAACTCTGTCAGCACCATTTCAAAGAAAAGCAAACATTACATTACATAAATTTGGTGTCATGGCTGCATGAAAGAGACAAAACCCTTCATTCCATTTGAATTGCACAACAAAAGGCTTCCATTTACTTGTCATATTTTTTCATTGACTATGCCATGAAATGGCTTTGGAATTTTCACATCACCAGTTTGAGATGAAGTAATTACAAGATTCAAAGCATATTTTTGCATGTGGGCCTATCTTTTAATGGCTGAACCATTTGTCTTGCCTGCAAGATGTCCAGGGGTGTGGCACAGGAATTGTGCAAGACTAATCAATGGTTGTGTCAACTGATAGAAACAGAAGTATAGACCTACTATCAAACATTTGGCAGAGCCTCAGGAATCCAGAAGAGGAAGGATATAAAGCATTTTACAATCCAGAGTGGTCAAGGATATTCACAAGAAGTCCCACTGAAACAATAAACCTGAGATCATAGGAACTCAAACAGACAGACCTTATAATCAGAGAGCCTGCATGGGTTTCACCTAGGCCCTTTGCATATATGCATGTTATGACTGAAAAAATAAAATAAAATGTGACAGAACATAGCTGTTTATTGATGGGAGTAAGAGAATTAAATAAATTCTTGAACATGTGTCAGTAGTAGAAAGTTAGGTCATTTGTGCGAATGGGAAAATATTTGAAATGATACATTAGAGGAACACCACTCTGATTTAACAATATTGCTAACAGCTTTTCTAAAATGTGGACATGTTAAAAACCAGTTTCCAAGTTTCACTGGATGTTCTGTGACACCAGCCAGAAAGATCTGTGAAAGACCAAAGTGCTCCAGAGGGAAAATGTATTCACTAACAGAAAGAAAACCTTCTTTAAGGATTAATGGTGGCACCAAGCAGAATTTAAAATATCTTTATTAACTAACCATTACCTATCACATGGGCACACACTTGACTTTATGTGCTCCATTTGAATATTTTTCAGTTACCCCTAATAGGTCATAGATGTTATTAAGATTATTTATACTATTCTATTTTTATTTAGTTGTGTGTGTCTGTGTGTGTGTGTTGCACTCACGTTAGCTGCGTGTTTGTGTCTTGTGTGCAAGTGTACAGAAGCCATAGCAAGATCGCAAATGTCTTCCTCTGGTATTAACTGATTTATTGTCTTAACAGAGGGTTACAATGAACCAACAGTTTATGATTTCAGTTAGGCTGGGCGAGTATATCTTAGATTTTGTTTGGTTGTTGTTATTGTTGTTGCTGCTGTTCCTTTTATTTTATATGGGCACTGATAATTTGAGCTCAGATCTTCATACTTGAATGGAAAGAATTTTTGCTCACGAGTCAAAATTCACTGTTCTCTCAGTAGAGGTCACCTGTGATTTCTCAGCTGGTAAGCTCTAATATATAGAATATAGAATATATAGATAATAAGTATATTCTAATATGCATTCCTGCATCGTTAAATATATTAACTTGATTGTTGCATTTTTATCAACAAATATTTCCAAGACAGATTCATCTTCTCTAAAATGAAATTCTATACCTGTTAAACAATACATTCTCCATTTCTATGGACTGGGGAAGCTACCATTCTGCTTTCTGTCTTGATGTTGTAAGGTTTTTTTTTTTTTTGGAAAGTGAAATCACAAAATATGTATTACTATGATTAGCTTATCTCATGCACCCTAACAACATCAAGGTTGATTCAGGCATGCAGCAATTTTTTTTTTCTCACTTTAAAGCTAGATCCCAAAGTTTTGATATACCACATTTTGATTCTTCACCTGTTGAAGCCTTTCCCTATGGTGAATAATGCTGTTGTGAGCATGAGCATACAAATATCTGTTTGAATCCTGGCTTTCAAACCTTTGGATTATTTATCCAGAAGTAGGATCGATTAATCACTTAGTAAATCTTTGTTTAAACTTTGAGGAACCACTATATATTTTACAGAGTGGCTGCATCATTTTACATTTTGACTAGCAATGCATAACCGGCTCAATATCTTTCAATTTTTACCATCAATCCTTAAGGCAAATTGAAACAAAAATGATTAAGAAAAACTATATTAGTGTTGATCCAAACTGGTTTGAAAGAAAAAAGAGGCCTTAGCAGATTTTGAAATATGTAATTCCTGGATTTAGAGATTTAAAAAAAATACAAATGATGAAAGATTGCATCAGGTATATGTCAAGACTTGATTGGTATAGCAAGCTATGTGGTAAAAGTACCTGTTCCTCGTTCAAGGACCTATTCCTTGTCTTTAGTTCACGAAGCCTTGGGGAAAGGAAAAGAAAACAAAACTGAATCTTTGGAAAGGAAAGGAAGTACAGGGTAATCAACTTTGGGGGTTATGTAGAAGACTGGAACATTCCAATTTAGTACACAATAATTTAGTATACACTGACAGTATGCAAACCACAGGGTCTCACGGTGCTTCATTGTACACTGGTAAAGGGATTTACATTTCTTTATAGTAAAAAAAAAAAAAAAAAAATCCCTGAGGTTCATATGATTGAAGTGTGGTCCCTCAACTTACTGTAGATTCTTCTAACTACTTCTTATTAGACTGAGATGATATTAAAGTAGTTTGATTTGTATTTCATTGATGTGAAAATTTGAATAATAACTGACCTACATAGGCTTATATTTGGTTGCTTAGTCACAACAAAGTTGACCTTTTTAAATAACTGTGTCACTGATGGTGGGCTTTAAGGTTTCAAAAGTTTATACCAATCTCTGTCTCTGTATCTTTTTTTCCTCTCCCTCCTTCTCTCTCTTCCCCTCTCTCCCACTTCTCTCTCTCCCTCTTTCTCTCTTTCTCTCTCTCTCTGACTATTAAACAGGATGTATCTTTCAACTGTTTCTCCAGCATCATGCCTGCCCTAATGTTGTGATACTCCCTTCCATGATATTTCCCCGCACAAAGGGTTGAAGATTAGCTTATTATTTAATCTTCTGGAATTTGTTGCTATTGTTTGTATTAAATGTAAGAACTTTACAATTTTTTTTTCTTTTTTTAAATTGCATATTTTATTTGTTTACATTTGAAATGTTATCTTCTTTCCATTTTTCCTCTCTGAAAACCCCCAATCCTATACCCCTTGCCCTGCTTATATGAGGGTACGCCACTCCCATCTCACTGCCCTAACATTTTTCTGCACTGGAGCATCAAGCCGTCACAAGACCAAGGGCCCCCCCCCTCCCATTGATGCCAGATAAGACACCTTCAGCTTCTTTAGTCCTTCCCCTAACTCCTCCATTGGGGTCCGGTGGTCAGTCCAATGGTTGGCTGTGAGCATCTGCATCTGTATTTGTCAGGATCTGGCAAAGCCTCTCAGAAGACAGTTGTGTCAAGCTCCTGTCAGCAAGCACTTATTGGCATCAACAATAGTGTCTGGATTTAGAGTCTTTATGTGAGATAGATCTCCAAGTGGATGATCCAAGTATTTGGATGGCCTTTCCTTCAGTCTCTGTTCCACTCTATCCCTGTATTTTTTTAGACAGGAGCAGTTCTGGGTTAAAATTTTGGAGATGGGTGTTTGGCCACATCCCTCAAATGTGGGGCCATGCCTAACCTCTGGATGTGGTCTCCACAGGTTCTCCCTCCATCCATGTGGAGTTCTGGGAGGCTCTTAGTTTCCTGGCATTTGGGACTTTCTGGTTGCTACCATTAGTTCCCATCCCCTGTTGCTACACAACTCTATTCAAATTCCCAACACTCTGTATATCTCCTCCACCCAAATAACCCTCTCAAAAAATGGGAATCAGCTTAACAGATAATTATCAACTGAGGAAATTTGAATGAATGATAAGCATGTAAAAAAATATTCAGCATCCTTAGTCATCAGGGAAATGCAAATAAAAACAACCCCGAGTTCCCCCTCACAGCAATCACAAAAGCTAAGATCAAAAACTCAGGTGATAGCAGCTACTGATAAGGATGTAGAGAAAGAGGAACACTCCTCCATTGCTGGTGTGATTCCAAGCTGGTACAACCACTATGGAAATCAGTCTAGTGGCTCCTCAGAAAATTGGAAACAGTACTATTTGAGGACACAGCTATACCACTCCTGGGCATAAACTCAGAATATGCTTCAAAATGCAATAAGTACACATGCTCCACTTCATAGCAGCCATATTTATAATAGCCAGAAGCTGGAAACAACCCAGATGTTCCTCAATAGAGGAATAGATATAGGAAATGTGGTACATTTACAAAATGAATCACTACACAGCTATTAAAAACAATGACTTAACAAAATTCACAGAAAAATGGATGGATCTAGAAAATATTGTCTTAAGTGATTGTATTACTTAGGGTTTTACTGCTGTGAACAGACACCATGACCAAGGCAAGTCTTAATAAAAAACAACATTTAATTGGGGCTGGCTTACAGGTTCAGTGGTTCAGTCCATTATCATCAAGGTGGGATCATGGCAGTTTCCAGACAGGCATGGAGCAGGAGGAGCTGAGAGTTCTGTCTTCATCCAAAGGCTGCTAGTGGAAGACTGACTTCCAGGCAACTAAGGTGAGGATCTTATACCCACACCCACAGTTACACACCCATTCCAACCAGGTCACACCTATTCCAACATGGCCACACCTTCAGATGGTGCCACTCCCTGGTCCAAGGATATATACACTATCACAGTGACATAACTCAGTAACAAAAGAACACACAGGGTATGTACTCACTGATAAGCAAAGAGAGTAAAATACCCACTATACAACTCATGGACCATATGAAGCTAAAGCAGAGTGTGGATGCTTCAGTCCTACTTGGAAGGGGGAACAATATAATCTTGGGAAGTAGATGGTGGTAGGGACTTGAGAGGAATGTAGGAAGGGAGGGGAAAATAGGGTCAGAATCAGAACTTTAAATTTTTATGTTATGGATTCTTTGTGTGCTGTGTGTGTGTGTGTGTGTGTGTGTGTGTGTGTGTGTGTGTGTGTGTGTGTGTGTGTGAAATAGAGAGAGACAGAGAAACAGAGAGACAAAGACAGAGACAGACAGAGAGAAAAGCAGAGACAGAGAGACAGAGACAGAGAGAAAAAGATACAGAGAAAGACAGAAAGAGAGACAGAGAAAAGGGGAGAGGAGAGACAACAGGATATTCCTCATTTATTGGCTTAATCCTGAAAGTGACAAAAGTTTGATTTGTGATAATTAATCTTTTATTGTTTTTGGTTTGTTTGATTGTTTGTTGGATTTTTTTTTTCATTGAGACAGTATCATGTAGCACAGCTGAACTCAAATTTCTTTTTTTTCCCCAAAAGTAATTTATTATTAAATAATGATGGTATGTGCTCATATGATGATACACATATGTATATGTGTCTCTTTTTTAACACTTTTTTATTATATAGTTTCTTCATTTACATTTCAAATGCTATCCTGAAATTCCCCTATACCCTCCTCCTGCCCTGCTCCCCAAGCAACCCACTCCTGCATCCTGGCCCTGGCATTCCACTGTACTGGGGCATATAATCTTTGCAAGACCAAGGATATCTACTTCCAATGCTTGCCAACTAGGGCATCTTTTGCTATAAATGGAGCTAGAGACACAAGCTCAGGGGGTACTGGTTAGTTCATATTGCTGTTCTTCCTATAGGGATATAGATCCCTTCAGCTTCATGGGTTCTTTCTCTAGATCCTCCATTGGGGGTTCCTGTGTTCCATCCAATAGATGACTGTGAGAATCCACTTTGGTTTTTGCCAGTCATGGACATAAGCTCACAAGAGGCAGCTATATCAAGGCCATGTCAGCAAAATCTTGTTACCATATGCAATAGAGTCTGCATTTGGTGGCTGATTATGGTATGGATCACCTGGTGGGGCAGTCTCTGGATGGTCCATCCTTCCATCTCAGATCCAAACTTTGTCTCTGTAACTCCTTCCATGGGTATTTTGTTCCCCATTCTAAGGAGGGATGAATTATCCACACTTTAGTCTTCCTTCTTCATGAATTTCATGTGTTTTGCCAATGGTATCTTCGGTATTCTAAGTTTCTGGGCTAATATCCACTTATCAGTCAGGGCATATCATGTGAGTTCTTTTGTAATTGGGTTACCTCATTCAGAATGATATCCTCCAGATCCATCCATTTGCCTAAGAATTTCATAACTTCATTGTTTTCAATAGCTGAGTAGAACTCTATTGTGTAAATATACCACATTTCCTGTATCCATTCCTCTGTTGAGGGTCATCTGGGTTCTTTCCAGTTCCTGGCTATTATAAGTAAGGCTGCTCTGAACATAGGGGAGCATGTGTTCTCATTACCAGGTGGAACATCTTCTAGGTATATGCCCAGGAGAGGTATTGCTGGATCCTCCTGTAGTACTATGTCCAATTTTCTGAGGAACCACCAGACTGATTTCCAGAATGGTTGTAAAAGCTTGCAATCCCACCAGCAATGGAGGAGTGCCCCTCTTTCTCCACATCCTCATCAACATCTGCTGTCACCTGAATTTTTGATCTTAGCCATTCTGACTGGTGTGAGGTGGAATCTCAGGGTTGTTTTGATTTGCATTTTACTGATGATTAAGGATGGTGAACATTTTTTCAGATGCTTCTCAGCCATTCAGTATGCCTCAGTTGAAAATTCTCTGTTAAGCTCTGTGCCCCATTTTTAATAGGATTATTTGATTTTTTGGAGTCCAGCTTCTTGAGTTCTTTGTATATATTATATATTAATCTGCTATTGGATTTAGGATAGGTAAAAATTCTTTCCCAATCTGTTGGTGGCCTTTTTGTCTTATTGACAGTGCCTTTTGCCTTACAGAAGCTTTGCAGTTTTATGAGGTCCCATTTGTCAATTCTTGATCTTATTATAGCACAAGCCATTTCTTCTCTGTTCAGTAAATTTTCCCCTGTGCCCATATCTCCGAGACTGTTCCCCACTTTCTTTTTTTTTCCATTTTTTATTAGGTATTTAGCTCATTTACATTTCCAATGCTATACCAAAAGTCCCCCATACCCACCCACCCCCACTCCCCTCTATAAGATTTAGTGTCTCTGGTTTTATGGGAGTTCCTTGATGCACTTAGACTTGAGCTTTATACAAGGAGATAAGAATGGATCAATTCTCATTCTACATGATAGCTGCCAGTTAAGCCATCACCATTTGTTGAAAATACTCTTTTTTCCACTGGATGGTTTTAGCTCCTTTGTCAAGTGACCATAGTTGTGTCAGTTCATTTCTAGATCTTCAATTCTATTCCATTGATATACCTGTCTGTTGCTTTACAAGTACCATGCAGTTTTTACCACAATTGTTCTGTAGTACAGCTTGAGGTCAGGGATGGCGATTCCCTCAGATGTTCCCTGATTGTTGAGAATAGTTTTCTTTTTCCTAGTTTTTTTTTTTTTTTTTTTTTTTTTTTTTTTTTGGTTATTCCGGATGAATTTGCAAATTGACCTTTCTAACTCAGTGAAGAATTGAGATGGGATTTTGATGGGGATTGCACTGAATCTGTAGATTTCTTTTGGCAATTTAGCCATTTTGACTATATTAATCCTGCCAATCCATGAGCGTGGGAGCTCTATCTTCTGAGATCTTCTTTAATTTCTTTCTTCAGAGACTTGAAGTTCTTATCATACAGAGCTTTCATTTCCTTAGTTAAAAGTCACACCAAGGTATTTTATATTATTTGTGACTACTGAGAAGGGTGTTGTTTCCCTAATTTCTTTCTCAGCCTATTTTCCTTTTGTGTAGAGAAAGGCTACTGATTTGAGTTAATTTTATATCCAGCTACTGCACTGAAGCTGTTTATCAGGATTAGGTGTTCTCTGGTGGAACTTTTAGGGTCACTTATATATACTATCCTATCATCTGCAAATAGTGATATTTTGACTTCTTCCTTTCCAATTTGTATCCCCTTGATCTCCTTTTGTTGTCGAATTGCTCTGGCTAGGACTTCAAGTACTATATTCAATAAGTAGGAAGAAAGTGGGCAGATTTGTCTATCCCCTTATTTTAGTGGGATTGCTTCAAGTTTCTCTCCATTTAGTTTGATGTTGGCTACTGGTTTGCTGTATATTGCTGATTATGTTTAGGTATGGGCCTTGAATTCCTGATCTTTCCAAGACTTTTATCATGAATGTGTGTTGGATTTTGTCAAATGCTTTCACAGCATCTAAGGAGATGATCATGTGGGATTTGTCTTTGAATTTGTTTATATGATGGATTACATTGATAGATTTTCATGTATTAAACCATCCTTGCATCCCTGGGATGAAATCTACTTGTTCATGATGGATAATCATTTTGATGTGTTCTTGGATTCGGTTAGCGAGAATTTTATTGAGTATTTTTGCATAGATATTCATAAGGGAAATTGGTCTGAAGTTCTCTATCTTTGTTGGGTCTTTCTGTGGTTTAGGTATCAGAGTAATTGTGGCTTCATAGAATGAATTGGGTAGAGTACCTTCTGTTTCTGTTTTTAGGAATACTTTGAGGAGAATTGGAATTAGGTCTTCTTTGAAGGTCTGACAGAACTCTGCACTAATCCCATCTGGTCCTGGGCTTTTTTTTTCTTTTCTTTTGGTTGGAAGACTATTAATAACTGCTTCTATTTTTTTTTAGGAGAAATGGGACAGTTTAGATAGTTAATCTGATCCTGATTTAACTTTGCTTCCTGGTATCTGTCTAGGAAATTGTCCATTTCATCCAGGTTTTACAGTTTTGTTGAATATAGCCATTTGTAGTAGAATCTGATGATGTTTTGGATTTCCTCACCTTCTGTTTTTATGTCTCCTTTTTCATTTCTGATTTTGTTAATTAGAATACTGTCCCTGTGTACTATAGTTAGTCTGGCTAAGGGTTTATCTATCTTGTTGATTTTCTCAAAGAACCAGCTCCTGGTTTGGTTGATTCTTTGTATAGTGCTTTTTGTTTCCACTTGGTTGATTTCAGCCCTAAGGTTAATTATATCCTGCAGTCTACTCCTCTTGAGTGAATTTGCTTCCTTTTGTTCTAGAGCTTTTAGGTGTACTATCAGGCTGCTAGTGTATGCTCTCTCTAGTGCCTTTTTGGAGGGGAGGATAAAATAAGGTCGGAATCAGAACTTTACATTTTTATGTTAAGGTTTCTTTGTGTCATGTGTGTGTGTGTGTGTGTGTGTGTGTGTGTGTGTGTGTGTGTGTGTGTGAGAGAGAGAGAGAGAGAGAGAGAGAGAGGGAGAGAGAGAGAGAGAGGGAGAGAAACAGAGACAGACAGAGAAAGAGAGACAGAGAGACAGAGAGAGAAAGATACAGAGAGAGAGACAGAAAGAGAGACAGAAAGAGAGAAGGGGAGAGGAGAGACAACAGGAAATTCTTCATTTATTGGCTTAATACTGAAGTTGACAAAAGTTAGATTTGTGATGATTAATCTTTTATTGTTTTTGGTTTGTTTGTTTGTTTTTTTTTGTTGTTGGATAGTTTCATTGAGACAGTATCATGTAGCCCAGGCTGACCTCAACTTTCTTTCTTTCTTTCTTTCTTTCTTTCTTTCTTTCTTTCTTTCTTTCTTTCTTTCTTTCTTTCTTTCTTTCTTTCTTCCTTCCTTCCTTCCTTCCTTCCTTCCTTCCTTCCTTTCTTATTTTTTTCTTTTTCTTTTTCTTCTCTTTTCTTTTTCTTTTTCTTTTTATTTTTTTTTGGTGTTTTGAGACAGAGATTTTCTTTGTAGCCCTGGCTGACTTGGAACTCACTCTGTAAAACAGGCTGGCCTCGAACTCAGAAATCCACCTGCCTCTGCCTCCCAAGTGCTCAGATTAAAGTCATGTGCCACCATTGACCGGCTGACCTCAGATTTCTTATGTAACTAAGGATGAGCTGGAATTCATGATTTTTCCTGTTCCTCCCTCCTGAATTTTAGGAAATTACTAGGCAAGAACTCTACAAACTGAGCTATATTTCTGTAGGTCCACTTACCACCTTGCTGCTGAGATGTGTGAACCCTGCTCTGGCAAATGAAGCACAAGAGTGGTAGGATATATTCCATCCTTGTTGCAATGGCATGTCTAGTTTACAGAATACCCGCTCAGTGGAGGTGAGAGGCAGCCTAAGATGGGGCCATAGCCCGGGTGAGTAATGGTGCAGGGTGGGACCAAGGCTATTGTTCCCAAACTCCTGTGCATGCAGACTCTTCTGTGAACCTTCCAGAGTGCAGAGGGGTCTTCTGCAGGAGACTTAGGTGGCATAGCTCCTTAAGGAAGGTTTCCCTCCACAGCGATATTTTTTATGAGCGAAACAGTCCTTGCTTGCCCAAACTGTTTATTCATAGTAGAAATTGATGTATACAAACTTACTCAGGGTGGATCAGAGATTAAATACCTTTTGCATGCACAGAATGTAGGAGAAGGGAAGATTACTGACCAAATCCTCCAGACCAGTCTAGATTCCTAATTAGCATGGAGAACATTGGGCTGTATGCTACAAGACCAGTTGCCATGTTCTTCTTAGTGAAATGTGGTCACATGCTCCAGGACAGGAACTGGTTGGCACATAGATTCAAATGCCTACTACTTTCAATTATGAATTTTGCCAGGTTTTCTTAATTTGCTCTATCCTTTCAGTTTTACTGTCTAGGTACACCGTTCCTCTTGCTTCATGTATTCCCTGCTCATGTATGGCCTGGTCAGTTTGATAGAATTCAGAATCAACCTAATAGAAAGACTTCTGTGTGTGTCTCTGAGGTTATTTCCACAGAAGATTTATTGAAGGGAAATAGCATGCCCTCAAAGATGGAGGCACCTTGTAAAACAGTGGTTCTTAAACTTTCTAATGCTACAATCCCTTAATATGTTTGGTGAACCCCAAACATAAATTTATTTTGTTGCTACTTCATAACTAAAATTTTGCTACTGCTATGAATTGTAATGTAAATATCTGTGTTTTCAGATGATGGTGGTCATAGGTGGCCCCTGAGAAAGGGTCATTCAACCCCCAAAGGGTCATGATCCACAAGTTGACTACCACTGCTTCAAAGAGTCTTAAATAAAGAAAACCAAGGAGAAAGTAGTATTACTAGCCTGTCTTCTCTACTTCCAGAGAAAGTATGTTTATTGTTGCTACTGTCTTCCGATGATAACAGATTTGAGCTTATCTGAACTTTCTCTGTACTGAATGTCAATAGTTATTCATAAAGTATAACTGCTTGAAAAACTATTAGTACATTATTTTTTAGATTATATACTCCCGGTGTATCATTTTGTGTTTGAGGGTGCTCAAGAAAGTTGAATGCTTTCTTTAGATATATTTAATAGACTGACAAGATTAATTGATGAATATATATTCTAAAAATATAATCAATATTCATGCAGCAATTTACACAATATGAAATATAAATATATTTATTATATATTTTAGTACTTTTGATGACTGTGATTTACACATTATTAGAAACATTTGGGTGTGGAGATATGGCTCCGTGGTCAAGAGCTTGTGCTGCTTTTGTAGAGAATCTGAGTTTAGGTCCCAGTACTTATGTTGCTTATCTCACAACCACCTGTAACTATATTTCTTGGGGACTCCATTGGCCCTGATCTGTGTAAGCACTTGTATTCATTCATACATACACATACATAAACACAAAATTTATACATAATTTGTAAATTAAATTCTTAAGTAAAAGCCATCTAACATAAGCATTGTTATTACTCTATGCCCAAATGATGAAATTAATATCCAAGACAGTAAAAATAATAGTACTTATTATCATACCATAATTCCATAATATATAATAGGAAAAGGAATAGACTGGTTTTTTAGGCACTATGCCACACTGTCTCCATAAATGGTATATAAATGTGATAACATCTATTCCCTGTCAACCGTTTATTGATAAATCATTTCATATCCCTTCTTTGACTAACACAAAATATGACAAGTTGCTAAATAAGAAAAAAAGATGTTTTATTGGCACATATTAGTAGTTGATAATAGTTTGAAGGTATTATCAATTTTTTTTTCTTGATGGCTCAATTAAAGCCAAAAGAGGATAACTCTCAAATGTCAAAGTTTCAGAAAAAAATCAAAGAATAATATATCAGTCATAGTACTGACTGAAAGGAGCTGATTGGTTGAAATGATTTGAGGGGATTTTAATAAAATAAGTACTTAAATATTAGTCAACAATTAGTAAAAATAAACAAACGACTTGGCTTGAGATTTTGGTATTGGTAGCATGAGGGTGAGTGAGGTCATAAGAACTGAAAAGGAAAGATAAATACTATCTCATAGGTACAGAGCAACATGAACTATATAAAGAGATCATCCAAATAGGACCTATGACTTTGCCTTAAGGGATGCACCCAGTTCATAAAGTCTGCAAAAAGAAAGCAAACGATTAATTGTGTTACTATTACTGTTTCCAATCTCTCTGCATTTCTGCCAGGGTTCTTTATGTATTAGTTAAGTCCAACAAAGGGGTCTTTTTTCATATGATCTATACATGCTAGTTTCTGGAAAAGATAGCAGGTACAGCAAGGATGTGAAGAAAAAGTGAGAAATATCAAGTGCAGAAATAAATGGAGAGATTTCCTATTTTAACATTCATGCCACCTATTTAATGACAACATCATTTTCCCCCTGTATACAGTCAGCTCTGACTCTCCTGGTGACCTTGTATATCAGTCTCATTTGTGCCAATAAGGACACAGAAATAATAAATGGATGTTATATCTTGATATTTAACCACATGATGTCCCATTAAATACTCCTCTCTAATTTCTACTTTTCTGAGAATGTTGATCTAGCTCATGCCATGTTTATTTGAATTTTTAAAAGAAAGATGAAATCTTGAACTTCTTACAATAGGAATGCTACTGAAATTGAAGATCTTGGTCTAGTATAATTCACACATTGTCTTTGGCCTCAATTTGTCTTCTGATCCTAGGTGCATTGAATATAGATAGCTAAAACTATTGCCCTGCTAGGCTTCAGGTTATTTGGTGTATTTTGTAATAGCTATGGCTATATATAACTTTCTTTTTATAGAATGTGAGAGCACAAAGGAAGTTCCAACTTCTGACTCATTGTTACACACTAAAGCTGCCTTCTTGCTTGCTGAACACAGTAAAACAGTTTTGTATAAATTAAATTGGCTGATGGCTTTTCATGGTCTGCTAGATCATTCTGTGTTATGAACGCAGTTTCAATACCTGGAAAATGAGAATAGATATTATCAAACATTAATGAATGTTTCACATCTTAAATCTCTAATATCCAGATGAATATTTACTCCATGTCTTCAAAATACTGGGACCTGAAACATTCCATCTTGATTAGTTCTCAAATTATTCTTCTGAATTTTATATTGCTGAAATTAATAATGTCAATAATTATATAATCAAGCAAGAATACTAATAATAGCTGTCAGGCATAAAATTTTGGAAAAGTTGGCTAAGAAAAGATAGAAGTTTAAGACAAAGGATATAAAACTATTATAACAGAAGTTCAGTAAATTTAAACATGACTTTAGAAATTATTTAAAATCCAAATATTTAGTAGAAAAATTATGAGAAAAATACCAAACTTCATAATAATTTAATCTCATTATTAAGTACACATAATAGTACCTTGGTGAAATGTACATCTAAACTTTCTCTTGCCATTAAAATACACTTTGGAGAGAGACAATGATACAGAGTCAGACATGATTATTTTCAATGAATTATCACAAAGACATTTATATTGTTTATTAGATCTGCCTTTCAATGATCCTAAAGTGATAGAACAGATAAACTGAGTAATATAGACGCTAAGACAATTATTTAGGAATTATTCACCCTCAAGTTTCTGTCCTTTACTTGTTGCCTGAATCTAACATATTGTTTAAATCTTTTGAGTCTGCTTATCTATCCAAGTAGGTTGTCAATAGCTACCTTATTAAATTGTCGTGCAGATTGGGAAGTTTGTTCCTCACAAAATGTTTATCATTGTATCTGGAATATGGCAAGTGTTTAGTGGAAAACTATTACCACATTTCAATGTTTAGATACTTCACAGCCTGAACCTAGTTTATAATAATCACTTTACTTGGCCTATTTTACTGTCTTTAAGGAAGTTTCCCAAATTTAGACCCTGCTGATACTAGCCTAAACTTTCCACCTATCTCTACACAATATCTCACTTTAAAGTAATTCTTCTAGAGTGATATGCAAAACTGCATGCCTTTATTTAAATATAGATAGATGGAATTCCTACCAGAAGGGGATACAGAAACTAAAGTGTCTACCTCCTGTAGTCAGGTAGGGTTTCCAGAGGAGGGAAGAGTCAACCAATGATTGACCCAATTTGAAACCAATCTCATGTGAGATATCTAATCCCTGATACTATTAATGATACTCTGCTATACTTGCAGACAGGAACCTAGCACAAGTGTTTCCTGAGAGGCTTCATCCAGCAACAGATGGAGGAAGATGCAGAAATCCACAGTCAAAGCTCAGGTAGAACCCAGGCTGTCTTTTGGAAGAATGGGGGATAGAGTTGAGTGAGATTTAGGGTTCAAGGACACCAGAAGAATTCCCACAGAGTCAACTAACTTGGGACCACAGAGATTCACAAAGCCTGAGACACCAACCACAGAGCATGCATGACTTAGACCCTCTACATATTTATATCAAATGTACAGCTTGGTCTTCATGTGGGTCCCCTAACAATTGGACTAAGGGATAGTCTTGATCTCTGTTCCCTGCATTGAATCTCCTTCCTCCCACCTGGACTGCTTAGTTGACCTCAGTGGGAGAAGATGGGTCAGGTCCTCCTGGGATTATATGTCTAAGGGTGGTGTGGTACCCAGTGTGGGGGCCCCAATTCTCTGAGGAGGGGGAAGCAATTGGAGGAGGAAATTGTAAGGCTAGGACTGGGAAGACAGGAGAGAAAAGGGCTCTGATCGTTATATAAAGAGAATCAAAGAAATAAAGCTAAATCTACCAACACCAAACTCCTAGAAATGTATGAGATAATAGGAATTCTCATTCATCATGATGAGAATTTTGAAAGTGTCATACCTGCCACAAAAAGGCAGTTTGGTTATTGCTTATTAAAAAAGAAAAGAAAAGAAAAGAAAAGAAAAGAAGAGAAGAGAAGAGAAGAGAAGAGAAGAGAAGAGAAGAGAAGAGAAGAGAAAAGAAAAGAAAAGAAAAGAAAAGAAAAGAAAAGAAAAGAAAAGAAAAGAAAAGAAAAGAAAAGCAACAGTTTTAACAGGAGATCCATTAGTCACAAACTTAGCTATTTATCACAATGAAATAAACACATACATTTCCACAATATTCTATAGAGGACTGTTTATTAAGCACCTTGGTTTATGACCACCAGAAACAAAGAAACCAAGATATTGATCCTTTGATTTCACTGTGGTATATCACTATAAGTTTTTACTGTATAATGATAAAAAGGAACCAAATAACATTTAGTGCATTAGTATAAACTGATATTAAATCCACCTTTCTGATACATGAGAAACTAGGATCTGTTCTCCATTCTTTTAGTATCATTAATAAAAGAATTTAACCTATAACAGACTACCTGCAGGTGCCTGTCCTCCCCACCCCCTTCTTTTTCCATTTCTTGAGAACTCAACAGATCCAAATATTATCCCTCTCTCAATCTCAGCCTTGACATCCAATATCTGAAGTGACTTGATAGCTGGGATTGTACTGGCCAAAACAGCCTGGAAATCAACTAGCCAAACTCTACTGTTCTTCTTGTCTTCCATTACAAATTCTTCACCCTTGTTCCCAGAAGACCACATGCAAGCACCTGTTCTACCTATCTACTACTACTCCCTGGGGACTCTGATAAGCCTCATGGCAGATCCAGTTCTCATCTTTCCTGTGAATCCTCTCATCTCCCCTTCTCAACTGCAGTCATTTCTTCCTGTCAGCACACAATACCTAGAAACATATTCTATACAGGACTCCCAGTGTCTAGATGTAGCAGAGGCTCAGAAACACTTCCTGCCAGTCCAAGATCAAAAGATGGTAACATGAATCAAGGAACAGAACACCTAAACAACAAAGAAAAGACTATAACTGAACAACTGGGATTACAATTTTGCCATACCCAGATTTCTAGACAATAGCTTAAAAACACACAAGATGAAATTTCTCCTCTGGATCTCAGTAACTCAGTAGGCTCTCAGAAAACCAATATAGTTAAAGTACAAGACAAAGACTTTAAAAATAACTATTTTAAATATCTTCATATGTATGCTAAAGTTGAACAAACCCTTTCATGAAGTCGGTAAAGATGCAAATAGTGGAATGAAATGATAAAAACAGTTCAAAACATAAGAGCAGAGATGAAAATATTTAAAAATTCAAACAGAGAAAAACGGAAATGATAAATTTAGGAAGTCAAACGAAAATATCAGAAGTAAGCCTTATCTACAGAGGACAAGAGATGAGAGAGGAGAGCTCAAGCATTTAAGACAAAATAAATGAAATGCATATTTCCATCAAAGAAAATAATAAATATTATATATAAATACATATGCACACAAGACATCTAGAATTTTGAGAAAATATGAAAAGAAAAATCTATGAATTATTGGAGTCGAATAATGAGAAGAAACGCAGATCAAGAGAACAGAAAATGTTTTGCTTTGTTAATTTATTTTAACTTTTCCTCCTTAATTTATTTACATCTTTTATCTGATCTTAGTTTAACTTTTGTAAGTGGTATCAATAAACAAAATTGTAATTTGGTTTAGATTTTGCAATTTGGGACAGTATTTCGAAGTAAGATTTAATGCTTTAAAATTTTTCCTTAGGATCCCCTTTTATGTCCCATTTTTCATTTCTGATCTCATTTAACTGGATACTGTCTCCCTGATTTTTAAATTAGTTTGGCTAGAGGTTTGTCTTTCTTGTTGATTTTCTCAAATAAGGAACTCTTGGTTTCATTGATTGTTTACATTGTTCTCTTTGTTTCTAACTCATTGATTTCAACCATGTGTTTGTTTATTTTCTGCCATCTAATCCACTTGGATGTGTTTGAATATTTTGTTCTACCGCTTTCATGCATGTTGTTAGCTTGCTACTATTAGATCTGAACAAGTTCTTTATGAAGGCACTCAGTAAAATGAACTTTCTTCTTAGCACTGATTTCATTATGTTCCATATATTTGAGTGTGCTATGCCTTTATTTTCATTGAGTTTTAGAAAGTCTTTTGTAATAGTATTTTTTAAAGGTTTCCAGTTTTTCTCTACCCCCACCTAACTCCCCAATGAATGAGACTTGGAATACTAGATTTATTGAATCAAGTACTACAACAGAAATCCTTTGTAGTCATTAATCAAATCTAATCCACTAGGCTAATTTGGCTACCTCCAAGCCAAAATACCTGATATTCTTGCATTTTAGTATAGGCTGGGCTCTCAGAGCTTCAAGTATGCTATCCCATGATGTCTTTCTTAAATCCACTGCTCATGAAGAACGTTCTCTTACTCCTTTATTTTTCTCCCTGCCCTTATTGGCAGAATTTTTGCCCTATTTATCTTCACCCTATCCATTGGCTGATCAGCTTTTATTGACAAGGCAGAGAATAAATGGTGAACATTGTTTACATAAACTTAAACAGAATGTATTTTGAAAAATTATTACAATGCCATGTCTGAATTGCAAGAAGAAAGAATGGCAGAGAAATCAACATTTGAATAATACAAGAATAATCTTTACATGGTACACAAAAACATTATGCCTATATTTTCTCCCTGTTTTGCCAATAAAATAATTTTTATGTAATAATAATAATAATAATAATAGTCTATGTACAATAATAACAATTATGAAGAGTATCAGGTAGAATTTTTTTTTTCTAACCAGGCAGAGCTGAATGTTATCACCTCTGGAGATTGGGGCATTTTCTTTCTTTTTTTTTTTTTTTTTACTTAAATTTTTATTATTTAGATGAATTTTATACATCAAACATATTAATAATATTGAGTATTTTGAGAATTAAATAATACCTAGAAATATTCAAATTTTATATTTATATCATTTCACACCCTAAAATATCATTAATGAACATTTAATATTACCCATAACTGAGGATCCTATATCTAATGTTGAATACTAAAATGCTTCAAAACATACAAAATGTTCTTTGGGAATTAAGCATAATATAAGAGTATAAAATATTAAAAATGAATCATTAAGAAATATATTCAAAAGCCCTTATTAAATATCTGTGTACATTGTCTAACTCTAAGTTTACTTAAAAAAAAACTATTAGTGTTTCTAGGAGAGAAATTATTTTATCAGTAAGTATACTTTAAATTTTTCAAAATAGCAAATTTTAAGCACAGTGGGAAAATATCAATAATATTACCATGGTGCTTATAGAACATGATTTTAATATTTTTACCTCTTAATAGTCAATAAACAGAATGATTATTTTAAGATATATTTCATTGTTATATGTTCCTTTTCATTTCTGATTTAATTTGGATACTGTCTCTGTGCCCTCTAGTTAGTCTGGCTAAGGGTTTATCTATTTATATATATATATATATATATATATATATATATATATACATACACACACACGTGTGTGTGTCTGTCTGTCAGTCTGTCTTTATATATTTCTTGCACTTTTCCTTTTGCTGTTTTGTTGTGTGTATTTTTATTGTTTTTGTTTGCATGTTTGTTTTCATCTTTTTATTCTGACTTGTTTGTTTCACAAATCTTTCTTTTTTTCCAATGACAATGAGAGAAAAGATATGGACTTTGTTTAGTGAAGATATGGGTTAGATCTGGGAGGAGCTGAGGGAGAGCAAACTATGACCTGAATATATTGTGTGGGAAAAATACTCTATTTTCAATAATAATTTAAAAAGAATTTAAGAGGGCTAGAGAGATGACTCAGCAGTTAAGAGCACTTCCTACTCTTACGGAGGTCCTGAGTTAAATTCTCAGTAATCACATGGTGGCTCCAAACATCTGTAATTGGATCTGATCCCCTCTTCTGGTGTGTCTGAAGAGAGTTACATAATTTAATTTAAATAATTTTTAAAAATTAAAAATCAAACTGCAAGTCTAGCCCCTGCAGATTATAAAAAAATTAAGAATGGAGTTTAATGGAAGTTCAAGGACAAATTTATTAGGGTTTAAAAGAAAAACACCATGTTAGGCAAGCTATAAAACCTTAGCAGTTACCTAGATGTACAAAAGAGAGAACAGTAAGGGAAAACTCTGGACTTTTTAAACTGACATGGAGGTCAGACACATGTCATATAGATATCCACATGGCATAGAAGGAGGCTTTAAAGATACCCAAAATGTTGGGGAATCCCAAAGTGTCATGGAAAGCATGCTTAGAAAACAAATAAAAGAAAGAAGAGGTTGTTCCTTGTAGTGGCTTCAATGAGAGTGACTCCTATAGACATATGTTTGATTTCTTGCTCCTCAGTTATTTAATCAATTTTGAGAAGGATTAATAAGTGTGGCCTTGTTGGAAAAGACATGTTTACTGAGGGTGGGCTTGAGTCTTCAAAAAACTCATTCTACCTCAATACTCTTTGTGTCTGACTTAATATTTCTATTGCTGCAATGAAACACCATGACTAAAAAACAAGTTGTGGAGGAAAGGGTGATATTTCAGTATCAGTGTTCATGATAAAAAAATCAGGACAGGAATTCAAACAGGGAAGGAAACTGGAACATGAATCAATACAGAGGCCATGAAGGGATGTTCCTTACTAGAATGCTATCATGGCTTTGTTCAGCCTGCTTTCTTATAAACCCCAGAACCACCAGCCCAGGGATAGCATCACCTACCATTGGTCTGGACCTTCCCAAAATAATTAATAAAGTGCCTTGCAGCTAGATCATATAAAGGCATTTTCTCAGTTGTGTTTCTCTTCTTTTATATGACTTACCTGCTTGTGTCAACTTGATATAAAACTCTCCAGGACACTATCTCCTGCCTCGAGATCAAGATGTGAGCTCTCTAATACTCTTGCCATGATACCCATATTCTGCCATCACAGACTCAATCTGAAACCCTAAGCCCAAATAAATATTTTTTTTTACATGTTCCCTTGGTCATGCATGTATTATCACAGCAATGTTAAAGTAACTAAGATATTCCGTTTGGACATTAGTAGATTCTTGAAAAAAAAAATCAGCCACAGATTTCACTTTCCCTGATTGATATCCTTCAAGATTTGCTTGTTGTCAACTTTGTGAACTTTGACAAATTCAGGTTTCCTTTGAAACAATTTGGATGGCTATTTTTTGGTGACTGACTTTGTCTTTTGATCTTAAAATATTGGAATATTGTTGTTAAGCACAGTCACAGTTATCATGACAGTGGAGGAAAAAGAGTGCTCGCAATAGCATTGAGATTCTGACAATAACTCAATAGTCAGCTACTGTAGAAACATCAGGATATTACTTGGCCATTCCTGCAGTCAGAAGCTTATATAGACATGGTTAGGTCTCTTTTGTCTTTAGTCTCCCTTCTTTCCTGAAGACATTTCTATATTTCAACCTTACAGAAGGGGCTTGGCAGGTCAAGAAGAACACATGACTAGAGTTTTTCAGACAGTGAGATCAGACTTTCTGGAGTTATAAATATCTTAAAGGAACAGAGCCACAATATAACAGTAATACTATTTGCAGGACAGTCCTTCTATATTTGGAAGCTCTTTGAGCAAGTTTGTAGTTCTTTGAAACTCTACAGCATAATCCAATTAACAAGAAACGTTTGCAGTTCTCTTGAACCATTGGAGTTCTTTTGGATGATTTGAAATACAGAAAAAGGGGAATGTTAAAGAGATCCCTTCCTCCCTCCCTCCCTCCCTCCCTCCCTCCCTCCCTCCCGCCCTCCCTTCTTCCTTCCTTCCTTCCTTCCTTCCTTCCTTCCTTCCTTCCTTCCTTCCTTTCTTTCTTTCTTTCTTTCTTTCTTTCTTTCTTTCTTTTTTTTCTTTCTCTCTTTCTCTCTTTCTCTCTTTCTCTCTTATTTATTTGGTTTTTGAGACAGGGTTTCTTTGTATAGCCTTGGCTGTACTAGAACTAACTCTGTAAACCAGGCTGGCCTTGAATTTAGACATCATTCTGCCGCTCCCTCCCAAGTGCTGCAACTTAAAGTATGTACTACTTAAACTATCTTCTTTATAAGGAAAAAAAAAACATAACATAAAAAAATCTCATGAAGTATTGAAAATTGTGACTGGAGGAACTTTAAAAAATAACTCTGTGTATGGAGGACTCATTTGGACAAAGCACAATATTCTCCTTAATCAACATAAAGGGTACTTTGTTCGGAAGCCAAATATGAGTGACCAGGGCCTGAGAACAGAGATTTAAGTTGCCAAAAATCATATATTCTAACTTTATATATTCATAAATTTCTACTAAGATAAATAAATAAATAAATAAATAAATAAATAGCCATACATGCCAATACTTTTCAAATACAATGAGGGAAAAATGGAGTACGTGGTTATATAAAAACAGAGAAATCTTTTTTTTTTAATTTTTATTAGGTATTTTCTTCATTTACATTTCCAATGCTATCAGAAACATTCCCCATAACCACCCCCCACTCCCCTACCCACCCACTCCCCCTTTTTGGCCCTGGTGTTACCCTGTACTGGGGCATATAAAGTTTGCAAGTCCAATGGGCCTCTCTTTGCAGTGATGGCCGACTAGGCCATCTTTTGATACATATGCAGCTAGAGACAAGAGCTCCAGAGTACTAGTTAGTTCATATTGTTGTTCCACCTATAGGGTTGCAGTTCCCTTTAGTTCCTTGGGTGCTTTCTCTAGCTCCTCCATTGGGGGCCCTGTGATCCATTCAATAGCTGACTGTGAGCATCCACTTCTGTATTTGCTAGGCCCTGGCATAGTCTCATAAGAGACAGCTATATCTAGGTCCTTTCAGCAAAATCTTGCTAGTGTATGCAATGGTGTCAGCGTTTGGGAGTTGATTATGGGATGGATCCCTGGATATGGCAATCACTAGATGGTCCATACTTTCGTCACAGCGCCAAATTTTGTCTCTGTAACTCTTTCCATGGGTGTTTTGTTCCCAGTTCTAAGAAGGGGCAAAGTGTCCAAACTTTGGTCTTCATTCTTCTTGAGTTTCATGCGTTTAGCAAATTGTACCTTATATCTTGGGTATCCTAAGTTTCTGGGCTAATATCCACTTATCAGTGAGTACATATTGTGTGAGTTCCTTTGTGATTGGGTTACCTCACTCAGGATGATGCCCTCCAGGTCCATCCATTTACTTAGGAGTTTCATAAATTCATTCTTTTTAATAGCTGAGTAGTATAAATGTACCACATTTTCTGTATCCATTACTCTGTTGAGGGGCATCTGGGTCCTTTCCAGCTTCTGGCTATTATAAACAAGGCTGCTATGAACATAGTGGAGCATGTGTCCTTCTTACCGGTTGGGAAATCTTCTGGATATATGCCCAGGAGAGGTAATGTGGGATCCTCCAGTAGTACTATGTCCAATTGTCTGAGGAACCGCCAGACTAATTTCCAGAGTAGTTGTACAAACTTGCAATTCCACCAACAATGAAGGAGTGTTCCTCTTTGTCCACATCCTCACCAGCATCTGCTGTCATCTGAATTTTTCATCTCAGCGATTCTGACTGGTGTGAGATGGAATCGCAGGGTTATTTTGACTTGCATTTTCCTGATGATTAAGGATATTGAACATATTTTCAGGTGCTTCTCTGCCATTCGGTATTCCTCAGGTGGGAATTCTTTGTTCAGTTCTGAGCCCCATTTTTTAATGGGGTTATTTGATTTTCTGGAGTCCACCTTCTTGAGTTCTTTATATATATTGGATATTAGTCCCCTATCTGATTTGGGATAGGTAAAGATCCTTCCCCTATCTGTTAGTGGTCTTTTTGTCTTATTGAGAGTGTCTTTTGCCTTGCAGAGCTTTGCAATTTTATGAGGTCCCATTTATAGATTCTCAATCTTAGAGCACAAGCCATTGCTGTTCTATTCAGGAATTTTTCCGCTGTACCCATATCTTCGAGGCTTTTCCCTACTTTCTCCTCTATACGTTTCAGTGTCTCTGGTTTTGTGTGGAGTTCCTTAATCCACTTAGATTTGACCTAAGTACAAGGAGATAGAAATGGATCAATTCGGAATCTTCTACATGATAACCACCAGTTGTGCCAGCACCATTTGTTGAAAATGCTGTCTTTTTTCTACTGGATGGTTTTAGCTCCCTTGTCAAAGATCAAGTGACCATAGGTGTGTGGGTTCTTCTCTGGGTCTTCAATTCTGTTCCATTGGTCTACTTGGCTTTCACAATACCAGTACCATGCAGTTTTTAACACAATTGCTCTGTAGTACAGCTTTAGGTCCGGCATGGTGATAACACCAGATGTTCTTTTATCCTTGAGAAGAGTTTTTGCTATCTTAGGTTTTTTGTTATTCCACATGAATCTGACGATTGCCCTTTCTAATTCGTTGAAGAATTGAGTTGGAATTTTGATGGGGATTGCATTGAATCTGTAGATTGCTTTTGGCAAGATAGCCATTTTTACTATATTGATCCTGCCAATCCATGAGCATGGGAGATCTTTCCATCTTCTGAGATCTTCTTTAATTTATTTCTTCAGAGACATGAAGTTTTTTTTTTAATATTTTATTACATATTTTCCTCAATTACATTTCCAATGCTATCCCAAAAGTCCCCCATACCCCCCCCCACTTCCCTACCAACCCATTCCCATTTTTTTGGCCCTGGTGTTCCCCTGTACTGGGGCATATACAGTTTGCGTGTCCAATGGGCCTCTCTTTCCAGTGATGGCTGACTAGGCCATCTTCTGATACATATGCAGCTAGAGTTAGGAGCTCTGGGGTACTGGTTAGTTCATAATGTTGTTCTACCTATAGGGTTGCAGATCCCTTTAGCTCCTTGGGTACTTTCTCTAGCTCTTCCATTGGGAGCCCTGTGATCCATCCAATAGCTGACTGTGAGCATCCACTTCTGTGTTTGCTAGGCCCCGGCATAGTCTCACAAGAGACAGCTACATCTTGGTCCTTTCTATAAAATCTTGCTAGTGTATGCAATGGTGTTAGCGTTTGGAAGCTGATTTATGGGGTGGATCCCTGGATATGGTCCATCCTTTCGTCTCAGCTCCAAACTTTGTCTCTGTAACTCCTTCCATGGGTGTTTTGTTCCCAATTCTAAGGAGGTGCATAGTGTCCACACTTCAGTCTTCATTCTTCTTGAGTTTCATGTGCTTAGCAAATTGTATCTTATATGTTGGGTATCCTAGGTTTTGGGCTAATATCCACTTATCAGTGAGTACATATTGTGTGAGTTCCTTTCTGAATGTGTTACCTCAACCAGGATGATGCCCTCCAGGTCCATCCATTTGGCTAGGAATTTCATAAATTCAATCTTTTTAATAGCTGAGTAGTACTCCACTGTGTAAATGTACCACATATTCTGTATCCATTTCTCTGATGAGGGGCATATGGGTTCTTTCCAGCTTCTGGCTATTATAAATAAGGCTGCTATGAACATAGTAGGGCATGTGTCCTTCTTACTTATCTTTCACTTCCTTAGTTAGAGTCACGCCAAGATATTTTATATTATTTGTGACTATTGAGAAGGGTGTTGTTTCCCTAATTTCTTTCTCAGCCTGTTTATCCTTTGTGTACAGAAATGCCATTGACTTGTTTGAGTTAATTTTATATCCAGTTACTTCATTGAAGCTGTTTATCAGGCTTAGGAGTTCTCTGGTGGAATTTTAGGGTCGCTTATATATACTATCATATCATCTGCAAAAAGTGATATTTTGACTTCTTCCTTTCTAATTTGTATCCCCTTGATCTCCTTTTGTTGTCTAATTGCTCTGGCTAGGACTTCAAGTAAAATGTTGAATAGGTAGGGAGAGAGTGGTCAGCCTTGTCTAGTCCCTGATTTTATTGGGTTGCTTCCAGCTTCTTACCATTTACTTTGATGTTGGGTACTGGTTTGATGTAGATTGCTTTTATCATGTTTAGATATGGGTCTTGAATTCCTGATCTTTCCAAGACTTTTATCATGAATGGGTGTTGGATTTTGACAAATGCTTTCTCACCATCTAAGTAGATGATCATGTGGTTTTTGTCTTTGAGTTTGTTTATATACTGGATTATGTTGATGGATTTCCATATATTGAACCATCCCTGCATCCCTGGGCTGAAACCGACTTGGTCAGGACGGATGATTGTTTTGATGTGTTCTTGGATTCGGTTAGCAAGAACTTTATTGAGGATTTTTGCATCAGTATTCATAAGGGAAATTGGTCTGAAGTTCTCTATCTTTGTTGGGTCTTTCTGTGGTTTAGGTATCAGAGTAATTGTGGCTTTATAGATTTACTTGGGTAGATTACCTTCTGTTTCTATTTTGTGGAATAGTTTGTGAAGAACTGGGATTAGATCTTCTTTAAGGTCTGATAGAACTCTGTACTATACCCATCTGGTCCTGGGCTTTTTTTGGTTGGGAGACTATTAATGACTGCTTCTATTTCTTTGGGGGATATAGGGCTGTTTATATCATTAACCTGACCTTGATTGAACTTTAGTACCTGGTATCTGTCTAGAAACTTCTCCATTTCATCTAGGTTCTCCAGTTTTGTTGAGTATAGCCTTTTGTAGAAGGATCTGATGGTGTTTTGGATTTCTTCAGGATCTGTTGTTATGTCTCCCTTTTCATTTCTGATTTTTTTATTTAGAATGCTTTCCCTGTGACCTCTAGTGATTCTGGCTAAGGGTTTGTCTATCTTGTTGATTTTCTCAAAGAACCAGCTCCTAGTTTGGTTGATTCTTTGAATAGTTCTTCTTGTTTCCACTTGGTTGATTTCACCCCTGAGTTTGATTATTTCCTGCCTTCTACTCCTCTTGGGTGAATATGCTTCCTTTTGTTTTAGAGTGTTTAGGTGTGTTGTCAAGCTGCTAATGTGTGCTGTCTCTAGTTTCTTTTTGGAGGCACTCAGAGCTATGAGTTTTCCTCTTAGAAATGCTTTCATTGTGTCCCATAAGTTTGGGTATGTTGTGGCTTCATTTTCATTGAACTCTAAAAAGTCTTTATTTAATTTCTTTCTTTATTCCTTCCTTGACCAAGGTATCATTGAGAAGAGTGTTGTTCAGTTTCCACGTGAATGTTGGCTTTCTATTATTTATTTTGTCATTGAAAATCAGTCTTAGGCCATGGTGATCTGATAGGATGCATGGGACAATTTCAATATTTTTGTATCTGTTGAGGCTTGTTTTTTGACCAATTATGTGGTCAATTTTGGAGAAGGTACCATGAGGAGCTGAGAAGAAGGTATATCCTTTTGTTTTAGGATAAAATGTTCTGTAGATATCTGTCAGATCCATTTGTTTCATAACTTCTTTTAGTTTCACTGTGTCCCTGTTTAGTTTCTGTTTCCATGATCTGTCCATTGGTGAAAGTGGTGTGTTGAAGTCTCCCACTATTATTGTGTGAGGTGCAATGTGTGATTTGATCTTTACTCAAGTTTCTTTAATGAATGTGGCTGCCCTTGTATTTGGAGAGTATATATTCAGAATTGATAGTTCCTCTTGGAGGATTTTAACTTTGATGAGTATGAAGTGCCCCTTCTTGTCTTTTTTGATGACTTTGGGTTGGAAGTCAATTTTATTAGATATTAGAATGGCTACTCCAGCTTGTTTCTTCATACTATTTGCTTGGAAAATTGTTTTCCAGCCTTTCATTCTGAGGTAGTGTCTATCTTTTTCTCTGAGATGAGTTTTCTGTAAGCAGCAAAATGTTGGATCTTGTTTGTATAGCCAGTTTGTTAGTCTATGTCTTTTTATTGGGGAGTTGAGTCCATTGATATTAAGAGATATTAAGGAAAAGTAATTTTTGCTTCCTGTTATTTTTGTTGTTAAAGTTGGCATTCTGTTCTTGTGGCTGTCTTTTTTTAGGTTTGTTGAGGGATTACCTTCTTGCTTTTTCTAGGTCGTGGTTCCCATCCTTGTATTGTTTTTTGCTGTTATTATCCTTTGAAGGGCTGGATTCGTGGAAAGATAATGTGTGAATTTGGTTTTGTCGTGGAATACTTTGGTTTCTCCATCTATGGTAATTGAGTGTTTGGCTGGGTATAGTAGCCTGGGCTGGAATTTGTGTTCTCTTAGTGTCTGTATAACATCTGCCCAGGCTCTTCTGGCTTTCGTAGTCTCTTGTGGAAAGTCTGGTGTAATTCTGATAGGCTTGCCTTTATGTGTTACTTGACCTTTTTCCCTTACTGCTTTTAGTATTCTATCATTATTTAGTACATTTGTGAAAACAGAGAAATCTTAACTACCAGAAATGTTGTATATAACAACTTTTAACCTTTGGTTGGTAGTAACTATTGTTTTATAATGTTAATATATTCTAAAATCTGTTTAACTTTAAGATGCAGGATGCTGAATGACACACAAGTAATCAGGAAATGGCTATAAAGAGGACTAAAGATCATGTCCCATAAGTTAGAGTTAGATTCTGGGATTAAAACATTCCAAACTCTTCAGATCACTATAATTCAGTCTACCAATGAGACATTGTAGACAACTTTTCTCACCAAATTCTCACTTACATTGTTTTGGTTCATTTTGAAATCATAAAATTGAATTGTTGCAGTCTATATTTTTAACAGCCAAAGTCCAAAGATTCAAGAAAAAAAAAATAGAAACTGATTTCTAAACTTCACCTCTAACATGGGTATCTAAATTACTAATAAAAATGTTAAAGGTCACTACACAATATGGCTTTCTTCTGGTATTTTCATATATTTATTATGATAACTTAGAGAGAAAAATATGATTCTAGAATTTAAGGTCAAAACCTAATGCTACATGAAAATACCTCTATTTATGTGTTTAAATATATTTGAAGTGCTTTTGCTATATATACTTAAAATATAAAATTGAACAATTAGTTTTAGATTGACTCAAACTCAGAAATGCTTTTGCCTTGGTTCATTTAAAACATATATTTTGACACTGTAAAGATGTAAAGATTTTTGCTTTGAAAGAGAACCAAAGAGATATTAAAATGTGTTGCAAATATATCTCAAAATGAAAGTAGTTGATGTGAATCCCTACTCCTAGTTCTCAGTCTCCTTGATGTTGGGCTTTGGAAACAGGGCTCAGAAGGAAGCATAAGGACCATTATTTGAAAGAAAGAAAGAAAGAAAGAAAGAAAGAAAGAAAGAAAGAAAGAAAGAAGAGAGAAAGAAAGAAAGGAGACGGGAAGGGAAGAGAAGAGAAGAGAAGAGAAGAGAAGAGAAGAGAAGAGAAGAGAAGAGAAGAGAAGAGAAGAGAAGAGAAGGGATTGAAGGGAAGGGAACAGAAGGGAAGGGAACGGAAGGGAAGGAAAGGAAAGGAAAGGAAAGGAAAGGAAAGGAAAGGAAAGGAAAGGAAAGGAAAGGAAAGGAAAGGAAAGGAAAGGAAAGGAAAGGAAAGGTATTCACAAGAACATGGGGTCATATTGCCTACTACCTCTACCAAAACAAACTGAGAGACATTAACTAGTGGAGAAAAATAGTGCAGAGACCATCTTCCTCCTACAAATGCAGTCTCCATTTCAAAGTCGTAGGTCATCAGAGAGAGTTTTATTGGTTAATAGTCTAAAAAATTATCCTCACAATAATGGTGATATCACAAATAATGGTGAAAAGTGTTGATAAGGGAGCCATAAGAGTGCTTGGCAGGACTTTGTTTACTTTACATACAGGGCTTAGCTAAGTAAAGCTACCTGTTTCTGTCTCCTTTAGAAATTTACTTTGGTCCATTCTGTTATTCTTGAATGGAAAAATAAATAAAACAAAACTAACAAACAAAAACAATGCCAGGATAAACATTTGGATTTTGATTAGTAACCAACAGTCTAAGAAAAATACCTTAAAAATAAAAAAGAGATTTTTTTTTTTGAAATTTGGAGCTTAAAAATAAGACAAACTCAATGAATGTCTGGTACACAGCAATGTTATAGGAGGAAATGACAGTAAGTGATGGTACAATCGTTGGGACAGAGATAAAACAAGAACTGGAATGCTTCTCTAGATGTTTGTATTACTCAGAAAAATGGGAGCTGGGATCCAAAGATGATATGTAAGGAATAGTCCACCCCTGAAAGCTTCTCATTTTGTTAATGACCGTATCTCATCTAAATTTAAATAGTATTAAAGTTTTATTCTCACAAATGCAAGGAGAAAGACTACCAACCACAAGTTATAGTCAAATCAATGCTTTTTTATTATTAATCATTTTGTTAGTTTACATTTCAAATGACATTCCCCTTCCCAGTTATCCCTCCACACCCTCACACCCCATCCCCACTCTTCCCCCTCCATTTTGCCTCTATGAGAGTGCTTCTCTACCCACTCCTGTACAAAGCAGAGGTGGTCCAGAAGCTCTCTCTCCATAAGATGTGGTTCAAGAATTAAGGCCTTGTGAGGGCTAAAGTTATGTTTTACATTTATATTATTATGCTTAAAAGATCTGTAAGACAAAAGTGCCTCTAATTTGAAGCCTTACTCACCCAAGGACAGACTGGAATTTTGGGGGCTATTGTTCATGTAAAATGACAAGCTACAAGTGCTTGCTTCTGTAAACAAAACATGGTTGTACCAACTCAACAAGATGTACTTGAGCATATGGGTTTCCCTTTTCTTAGTGGATTACAGACCTCCAGCCCACAAAGGTGAAGGTAGCAGAAGCAGCAAGAAAGTTTCAGAAGGCTATGAGTATAACAGAATGAACTTCTGGTAGTCAGTTTCAGAGTGACAGCTTATTTTATTGTTCCAGGGGTAAGGTATAAAAAGGTTCTTATGGCTACAGGAGGGAAAGGATGATTTGTCATAACACAGTACCTAATTATAATATGGCCAGGGGGAGACTTATGTGCTGAATCATGCAACACTTGCAGACAGCTCTGTGCAGTCATCCTCCAAATAATATCAATAATCTCTGCTTAAAGACACTCCCGAACAAAGGTTGGACAGCAAAGAGGAAACCCATGCTGAGAAAGAGTCCTCCATTTTGTGCTGATCTCTGAGAGCTATCCAGCTGTGACCTTAATAGCAAGGTCCTACACATAGGTGGAAGTTTCATAGGCAGGAAGTAAGTTATTATGTATGCTAGCCCTTGCTTAGACAAAGACAGGAATTATGTAGATTAGTACATACTTTGGCTAAAACTTTGTGGTAGTTGTCTTACTCTTGCTTGTCAGGATTAATATTTTCTGGGGGCCTCCGTGAAATCAAACCATCTACCCAAATTCTACAACAAAAACTTCACTCTCGAACTCCAGGACTGAAGGGCTACTTCGGGAGAAGAGCATCTTGAGATGGCTCAAGGTTCTTAAGCATGTCTTTAGTTTTCTGCACTATCAGAGTAAATTTCTATGCTGAAAAAAGCAGCAATCATCTATAGGCACCTCTTCTGGTAAGTCATAATATGATTCTGTTTTGTGAGATGCTAATCTTGAATGTGAACTACTGTCCCAAATGGGGCAACGGTCAAGATGTTACCCACCCACCTGGTTCTGTTTCCTTAGAAAGTTTTATTTATTTTGTGTGTTTGAATGTGTTTCAGTAAATCTCTCCATCCCAAATATGCCCCTGCAATAAAAACACAGAACAGTTAATATGAATACATGCTGAATACATGTGACTGCTTAGACCTTGCGGTTTCTCCAGGCCATGTGCTTCTGCTCTGCTTTTCTTCCTCCTCCTCCTCTGCATCCTTTCCCGCTTCCTTTTTCGTCTTCTTCTCTCCCCACCTTCTGCTCCACCTTCCCTTTATCTGCCCAATCATCAGCTCTCCTATATTTTACAAATTAAGTTGGGAATCCGGTTTATAGGAAATCACCTGAGTGCTGACTCATTCCTAGTTCACAACCACTAACAGGCAAACGGAATTAACATTAAATATAATTAACCCAAGGCTATCCACAACAGGGTGGGTTTATATTTTCTGGTGTTTTCACAAATTTTCCTGCAAACTTAAGAGCCAAGATAGATATGGGTCAGGCTCAGGTGAACATATGAATGATGGTAGCCCTCATGTTTTGCTTCTGACTGGTTTCTTCTGAGTGTGTGAGCTTTCCATGTTTATTGGTTCTCTTTTTATTATCTCTGGTTCTACCAGATGCCAGTCACCACCACTAACACCACTGGCCACAGCTGCTTTGATGGCGAGGGCTCTGAATTTATCTCTGAGATTTCTGGTCACTGGATTTTTTAGAAGAGATGCAAATGTCTTTTGGGTATGGGTATCTTAAAGTTGTTTTTCACTGTTATCCTTTCTTGAATAGCTGGCCATGGAGTTGTGTTACAGCTATTTCATTCTCTAGATCTAAGCACACAAGAGTTCCTTTCCTGGAATCTCTGTAGGAACTATGTTTCTACCACACAAGACTAAGCAGAGCAGTGTTAGAAATGCTGGTAACATATGATCACCACCAGAACCAAGAGCCACAATGAAATGGAGCCAGCTAGAACCTAGAATAAAGGCTGTTTTTATTGCCAAGGGCAAGACCAGAGGAGTGACCTGAATCCCCTGAGGAAGACAAGATGATTATTAGTAAATACCAGATATTGAGCATTGAGTTATTTGTACTGTTAGAGTTTGATTTTGCCTTGTCCAACTTGTGGTTGTGCCCTGTTTCTTCTTTTTCAGTAAAAATTGCTACTTTGTTTTCATATTATCAGAGCCCAGATTTGAAAGATTTCTCAACTTCTTTAAAGGGTAATTTTGCAGTTTCATAGAAAATTTTAAAAACTGGGTATTTTTAATGAAAGGTTTAAATATTTCAATTTATAAGGCTCTGGGACACTTTAATGTTGTAGTGTTTTTTATATTATGATATCTTATTAATATATAATCTAAATAAATAATTAAAAGACTAAGAATTAGGGCCACAGTTATGAGCACCAAACACTAAACAGCAGAAACTGGGACATTTTATCTTACGATGCATCTAGACAATGACTTAGGCAATCTGACAAAGAATCTATAGAATGTCTTCTACTTATCAAAGGTTTATTTAAATTAACAAAGAGTGACTTAAGAATTATGTCTAGCCCCCTTGTTTTTTGCTAAGATTTAGGTAATTTGATACACTGAATCATACAAGTAGTTCAGCTATGCTGTGATATTATGCTATTAAAGAGCCAGAAAGATATAATAAAGTAATAAAAATATAATAATCATTTCCCTATGAACTACTTTTACAATTTAAAGATATATTTTCATACTAAAAGAACTTCAATTCAGAAATTATATGTTAGAGATCAAACTTAACAGAGATAAACCTACAAATCTTAATTTCTTAAAAGCTACTAACATATAGTAAACTGTTAAAGATAATTAAGATATGCAAGTTAATGGTCAGTCACATTATAAATGCTCAAATTCTTTAATGTTCTCAGAATTATGTTTGTAACCACACTAAGTTCAAATGTAATACATTTATAATGACAAGTTGTATTTAGTCCCCTAAATAAAATATATTTATTTTTACTTGTCTTTTACTTTTCAGTTTTTCAAAACAGAGTTTCTCACTGGCTAGCTTTTGTGGAATAAACTGTCCTTGAACTCACAGAGATCTACCTACTTCTGCCTGAAGAGTGCTAGGATTAAACACATGGTCCACCATGCCTAGCTCCTGTATGTGTTTTCAACTTTAAGTCTAAAGCATTTAACTAACTCATGTATGCTTATTAGACAATGATGCTCAAACTGTTCAGAGATCTACTCAATATGACATTTAAAATGTTTAATAAAAATGCTTACTATTATAGACAGAAATACCAACTCCTTGTAGGAATCTTAATGTCTCCAAGGAAAATACACAGTGTAAAATGACACCATCTGAATTGTGATAACACTAACCTCTAAGAAAACTTGCCCTTGCCCATGTCTAACCTCCCATTAAGTTCATATACATACGCTCAACACTTTTGTGTTGATTGTCCTACTTCATCTGGTCAAATTTAGGTCAATTTCTTCATGTTTCTTCTCCACAGAAAAATCTGTCAGATCTGGTTCTGCCAGCTGCTCTGTGTGCCACCTGAATATTAAATGCTGTCTTCTATGGCAATTTAAGATGGACTACTGCCCCAAATGAAGCCATCAAGAGGACAAGAGCCCGGGGCAACCATCTAGACAGTAGGTAAGTCACTGCCATTTTAATTGATACATCAGACATTTCGATAATATGTCCTGCTATAGTTTGTTCTTCTTAAATCTATGATGGTATTGACAGCTAGGTTAACTGGAACTTTGTAAGTTTGGCATCAGCAGGCAACCAGATTCTTCCCTAAGGCTGCAGCTACCTTATTAGTTCATTGCATAGGTTAACAACCAGGCCTTACTTTTTCTAGTGCTATTAGTTCTGATGAAAAAGGCAGAAAGGTTTAATACAAGGATTCATATTAAAGGATAAACAAGTTTCAGATAGAACATTTTATTCCTTTATTTAAAGAACTTGCTTAATAATTACTGCTTTCAGTAGTAACTACTTGTGTCTCTGGTAAATTATTAGATGGAAAGAAAGGGGTTTTCAGTATAAGTAAGTTCTGAGGGTCTAAGAAATGATTCTAAAGCATATAAAGACATGAAAATGTGAAATTTTAAATTCTGAGGGATAAGAAAGTGTTTTAAGGTATGCAATGTTAAGATATAAGAAAGGGATTCAAGGTAATGAACAAATGTTTCAAATTTCTTTCCCCTTTTCTATGCTGTTGTTTTACTTAGATTTCAAAAGTTCACATTTTAACATTGCTCAGTGAAATTCTGATGTTGGTAATGCTCTGACTACTATTATCAGTCAGAAGCTTAAGTATCCAAATTTTCTTTGGTTGTCATCTAAGTACAGACTTAAAAGTATTTCTCATCTGGCTAAAATCATTTCTGTCCAGTCTATTTCTATTTCTATTCAGCAGTTTAGACAGAAAAAAAAAGTTTTCATGACTTTTAACCCAGAGCCATAGAGTTTGCTATAATTTGAAAGGGTGAATCTATTCCAGAAGTTTTGTAGATACCTGCTAGCTGCTTTTACTACAATATGGATTTAATTACAGATTAAAAATTGTAGCAATAGTAATATATCTAAAATTTTATCTATTTTTGTAAACTAAAAAAGTCATGTACTCTTAATCTTGCTTCCCACTTGTTTCTCTCTCGCCCTTTTCAGCTGTTCCTTCCCCTTTCCCTTCTTCCTCTCTTCACATGATCATGGCCTCTCTCCCTCTCCCTCTCCCCCTCCCCTCTCTCTTCCTTTCTCTGCCTGTAGTATCCTCCTTAACTCCAATACCCATGCCCTGAATAAACTCTCTTCTATAAAAAAAAAAATCATGCAAACTTCAGGAAGTCATAAGATTTGGATTTACCTCACCTCTCCTCTCACATGTGGAATGGACTCCAAATAAGTACAACCTAAGTTTCCTCGCCTGCCCATTTGTCCACCTCTCTCTCTCTCTCTCTCTCTCTCTCTCTCTCTCTCTCTCTCTCTCTCTCTCTCCCTCCCCCCATTCTTTCTGAATATTCTCCCACCTCTTGCCCTACTACCAGGACTATGGGCCTAAATGTTCTAAATGTAAGACTTTCCTTTCAGTTCCTAAACTTTAATTTCTCTTTCTAGTCTAAATCAGTCTAGCAGATTTCCACTTGGCTAAAGGACACTATTAAGGCATCAGCTGCATATTACATATTGCCCCAAATGTGTGCAAGCCCTAGACTTGATGGAAGTTGATGTGAACCAGTCCAACTTATGTGATTGTTCCCTTTCTCTTCAACGGGGTCTGAGAACCAGATGTTTCTGATGAATGTCCTATTGCCAGATGCCACTCCTGACCTTTGACTAGCATTCCAGTTTTTCTGTTCCCTGACAATGATGTGCTAGTTTCAGCAATAAGTTTTCCAAGCCTCTTTTTTTGGGAAAACCACCAATGTGGTGAAGTTGCTGTCAACAGTCATTACAGAACATTTGCTACAGCCCATGATTGCAAGGGTGGAGCACAACCCAATTCTGAGAAACAGAAGTTTAAGTTTTACAGTAAAGACAAACGTAACTATAGACGCAAAGGCTCCAAGGCACCAAATGGAGTTGGGCTGATTCCTCTAATGGTTCATTATAAATTAACCAACAACAAAACCAGTATTTTCACAAAAGGGGTTTGTTAGATTTGGAGTATGAATTCACTGGATGAGGTAATAAGATGTATAACTAAATTGTTCCTATGATACATATCTAACTGAAAAATACAGAATGATAAAATGCTATGAAATTTTTCATTACTTTTGATTACAGATAAATAGTTTCAAAGTCAAATCTATTTGGAAGTTTGATTTTACTTTTCTGTGTTTTAAAATTAAAGACAATAACTCCATTTCCCATCCTCACCTGAGAATCCTCCTTTTTGTTGTCTCTTGAAGTATTCATACTTGTTTCTTTAAACACTTTGTAATAAAATGTGCTAAGGTTTTCTATATTTAAAACAATAATGCTATTTATTCTTTGTGGTATCACTCTGTGTGCTTATTAATATGTTAGATATAATAGTTGTGGTTCACTTTTATTACTAACAATTTGCACATGTTATCACATATTTTCTTGTCTTTATTGTTTTTGATGAGAAGCCAGCTGTGAATTTTATCATTTTTTTTGTATGTCACGGTTAGTCATTGTCATTTTGCTCATTTTATGACTCTTTCTTTGCCTTTTACATGAACCTGAGCATTAGCTCCATTATTTTCCATGCTCCATAGTTTTCTGTTGTAGACTGGATGCCTTACATAATATATGATGGCCACTGGGCTACTGATCCCTCCTACCTTGTCTGTGGGTTAATATTTCTATTATTTTGTGAGAGAAATGTATTTGTTTCATGACTTGGATAAAATAGTTTGGTTGTCTTTTCTCATGAGAAACAGAGCTTCACACAACTTTGTTCAAAAATTTTTGCTCTCACCTTTTAGCTTAGCTACCTCTTGGTCATCTCTTTGTCGTCATCGTTGTCGTCTTCTTTTTCTTCTTCTTCTTCTTCTTCTTCTTCTTCTTCTTCTTCTCTTCTTCTCTTCTTCTTCTTCTTCTTCTTCTTCTTCCTCTTCCTCTTCCTCTTCCTCTTCTTCCTCTTTCTCTTCTTCTTCTTCCTCTGCTGCTGCTGCTGCTTCTTCTTCTTCTGCTGCTGCTGCTGCTGCTTCTTTTCTCAAAGAACCAACTCTTTGTTTCATTGATTCTTTTATTTTTTGTTTCTACTTCATTGATTGTGGCCCTGAGTTTTATAGCATTTGAAATGTAAATGAAGAAAATATCTAATAAAAATTGTTTTAAAAAGTAAAAAAAAAATGTAGAAATCTCATACTAGGCATCTCTGTGTCTTCTTAAACAATGCATTTATCACAATGATGCTTAATTTGCCTTGGAAGACTAAACATTTGCCTTTTTAAATTCATTACTTCTGTCAGTGACTTTGAGGATACTATTTTTGATTCATTCAGAACTATATCTCTGTAAATTGTGTTTCTCCATCCTTGGGTATACACACAATTTTCAAGACATGGAAGCCTCTGATTTAATTTTTATATTAGGTTTCCATGAAGTTCCTCTTTCATTCAAATGGCTTTATTTTCCATGGAGTGTCTGATTAAAAATTGAGACATAAGCTTCTAGTGGAATAAGTTTCCAGCCTTTGTCAGTTTAGTTATGTATACCTTTGGAAGTATTTCAAGTTGACCATTAATATCGCTCTCATTGGCTCTGAATAAGTGCAGAATAGTACAAGTTTCCTGGCCTTAAGATTGACTATGGCATAAGGTATACTCTTCCTGAAATTTCTGATTGTCTCGTTAAACTCTGACTTGTCTGATATTTGCCTTTTTGTTATGAATGATAAGTATATAGCACCCTTGTAATTGGCTTCTACCAAGATGTGAAAAATACATAGCTTCAACATTGACTTTGTTTTGGAGCTTATTCTATTTGAAGTGACTACTCTTTTTTAGGTAGACCTGAACTTTCCCCCTAAGGAAGATACTGTTGCATCATGATGGGTGCAGAAACCAACTCCTTCTATGGAGTCTTGTTCATAGCCAGACATACTGAATGTGTACGTCTTAATCTTATTTCCCTTCTACCTGTTTCTTCTATGCTGTCAGGGCAGTAGTTTGGAATAAATACATCATAGTATACTTAATTCATTGTGCTTAGGATTACAACATACTCAGAAGTATCATCTTGTTATGGTACTTTGGGACCTTGTGTGCAGAAGGAAATTCCACACCTCTTGTTTGGACATGCTTATTATGGAATCAGAGGATATGGGTAACCTACCACCATTTAGTAAAAACCCTGCCCCTAGTCTATGAACTATGGGCAAAATGAGCCTCATCTTGGCCACAAATATTGAAGAGCTTCCATTTCAAAAACTGTGGATAGAAGCAATGGATGCTTATGTCTCGATGTACATATTCATTTATATCTTAATATTTGGTACAATTTCTTGAGGGAGTGACTCTTCATTAAGCACTTTCAGGAATAATTTTATCAAGTTAAATGGCTATTGGAGAGAAAAGGGTATGACATATTCCTCAATTCTTCATGTGGTAATTGTTCGAAACTGATATTGGTATACTTATTATATGTTATATATTATTACTAAATTAATTCATTAGTTATAGTACCTGTTTTGTATAGATTTTACAGATTTTACATATATATTTTTGTCATCTTTAAATATAGCTTCTGATCTTCACTTATAATATGGAATGGATTTTATTTTTATTGTCCAATTACCCTAGTTAAAACTCCCAGTACACCATAAACTAGAACTGAGAAGTATAGACATATTCATTTTAGTTCATAAAGGAAAAATAGTGTTTTATTGCTAAATAGAATTCCAGCTGCAATGTTTTGTACATATTCCTGTCATTTAAAGAAATATCCCTTTTTATTATTAATTGATTGAAATTTATTATTAATTACTAAATTTCTGGAATGTTTTCTTTTACTTCTTTTATTTTTTATGGATTTATTGTTTCATTACACGTGTGTGTATGTGTGTGTGTCTGTGTCTGTGTGTGTGTGTGTGTGTGTGTTGGTGCATGTGTTTCATGACATGTATGGAGGCCAGTGGACAAGTTATGATAATCATTTCTCTCCTTCGATCATGTAGGATCTAGGGAATCAAAGTCATGATGCCTTGGTTTACCACCTGAGTCATGTTACTGACCTTTTGGGATATTTGAAATGTTTTTTCCTAATCTATTGAATTTGTGTTGGTTCTCCCTTTTGATACAATTTTCTGTGTCACATTGGTTTTTTGTTTGTTTGTTTGTTTTCTTGTTTTATTTTTGGTTTGTTGTTGTTGTAGTAGTTTATTCTTTAATATTTTTACATTGCAGTCTTTATCCCAATCCCAGTCCACTATCTGACTGTTCCAAATCCCATACCACCTCTCCACCCCAACCCCTGTCTCCAAGAGGACGTAACCACCACCCATCAGCCCTACCCACTCCCTGAGGCCTCAAATATCTTGAGGGTCAGGTGCATCTTCTCTGTATTGAGTCCAAACCCAGCAGCCCTCTACTGTATATGTGTTGGGGGTCTCATATCAGCTGGTGTATTCTGCCTGGTTGGTGGCTCAGTGTCAGAGGAATCTCAAGGGTCCAGGTGAGTTGGGACTGCTGGCCTTCTTATAGGGTTCTACTACTACTCAGTTTCTTCCAGCTTTTCCTTAATTCTACCACAGTGTTCAGCAGCTTGTGTTCATTGGTTGGTTATAAATACCTGCATCTGACTCATTCAGCTGATTGTTGGGCCTTTTGGTGGGGCAGTCATGATAGGCCCCAGTTTGTAAGCACACCATTGCATCAGTAATAGTGTCAAGCCTTGGGGCATCCCTTGAGATGGATCCCAATTTGGGCTTGTCACTGGATGTCGTTTCCTTTGTCTCTTTTCCATTTTTGAGCCTGCAGTTCTTTCACACAGGAATGATTCTGGGTTAGAGTTTTTGACTGTGGGATGGCAGCCTCATCTCTCCACTTGATGCCCTGTCTTTCTAATGGAGGTTGACTGGACAAATCCCCTCTCCCCACCGTAGTGCACTTCATCTTAGGTCTCTCCTTTTGTGTCCTGAGAGTCTCTCACCTCCCAGGTCTTTGCTACATTCTAGACGGTCTCCCCATTTCTTTCTTCCCAAGGTTGCCTGTTTCCATTATTTCTGTTGGCCTTCAGGGCTTCAGTCCTTTTCTTTGGACCCCAATACAAGAACATGTTCCCCTCTACTTCTCCCTGTCATCTTTCACACCCAGGTCCCTCCCTTCACCCACCCCTGACCCACTGTGATTTCTTTATTCTTCCCAAGTGAGATTAAGGCATCCTTATTTGTGCCCATTGACTTGATAACCCTCTTGAGTTCTGTGCATTGTATCTTTGATATACTGTACTTTTTTGACTAATATCCACTTATTAGTGAGTAAATGCAATGCATGTCCTTTGGGGTCTGATTTACTTCCCTCAGAATGATGTTTTCTAGTTCCATCCATTTGCCTACACATTGTGTGTGTGTTTGTGTGTGTGTGTATGTGTGTGTGTGTATGTGTGTGTGTATGCAATATAAATATATATGCAATATATATGTATATATTTCATATATTTGTCACATTGTTTTTATGACTTTAAACCGGCCTTTCATTCTTGTAGTAAATTCTATTTACTATTTAATATCACACTTGAAATTTATCAAATGTATTGATATACTTTTTTATCTTTCTTTCATTCACTTATTGGATATTTTCTTTATTTAAATTTCAAATGCTATCCCTTTTCCTAGTCCCCAACAGAGGAACCTCTTACCCCATTCATATTCCCCCCTGCTTCAATGAGGGTGTTCTCCCACCCACATACCCACTGCATCCTACCTGCTCCAACATTCTCTATATTCTTAACGAAGATATTCTTTATTCTTTTTCTTTCTTACTTTGATTGTTGATTTGATATTCATTATTTTCAGTATTATTTTTACTTTGAGGTTAATTGGTTTTCTTCTCTATATCCATAAACCTAGAAACAGAACTCATTAATTACAGCTTTTTTACTATTCTAAAATGGTGTTTAATGTTCTACTTTTTTTGTTTAAGTATTAAGTCAGTAGAAATTCTGCTTTCAAAGCCCCAAGATTAGAAATATGCTAAATGATGAAAATAATTCACTTCTATTTTGCTATGTATTGTCCCTTAAAAATTTTAAAATAATTTTTCACAAATGAGCTATATCATATACAAATGCACACAGACATATACATGCACACACAAAGGAAGAGGGGGAAGTTGATGCTATCTATGAGTTATTATACCTTGCTTATAACTTGGTTGTTTTCATCAACTTTCTTTTTTTTTTCACAAAAAAATTAATAAATAAAGAATTTTATTACGGTACATGTATTTTTTTTAATCATTTTAATTTGGTATTTTCTTCATTTACATGTCCAATGCTATCCCAAAAGTCCCCTATATTCTCCACACACACACACACACACTCCCCTACTCATCCACTCCCATTTCTTGGCCCTGACATTCCCTTGTAGTGAGGCATATAAAGTTTGTAAGACCAATGGACCTCTCTTTCCAGTGATGGCCGACTAGGCCATCTTCTGATACATATTCAGCTAGAGACATGAGCTCCGAGGGGTATGGTTAGCTCATATTGTTATTCTACCTATAGAGTTGCAGACCCCTTGAGCTCCTTGGGTACTTTCCTCTATTGGGGGCCCTGTGATCCATCCAATAGCTGACTGTGAGCATCCACTTCTGTGTTTGCTAGGCCCCAGCATGGCCTCACCAGAGACAGCTATATCAGGATCCTTTGAGCAAAATCTTGCTAGTGTATGCAATGGTGTCAGCGTTTGGAGGCTGATTATGGGATGGGTCCCCGGTTATGGCAGTCTCTAGATGGTCCATCCTTTCATCTCAGCTCCAAATTTGTCTCTGTACCTCCTTCCATGGGTATTTTTTTCCCAATTCTAAAAAGGGGCAAACTGTCCATACTTTGGTCTTTGTTCGTCTTGAGTTTCATGTGTTTTGCAAATTATATCTTATATCTTGGGTATTCTAAGTTTCTGGGTTAATATCCACTTATCAATGAGTACATATCATGTGAGTTCTTTTGTGATTGGGATGATGCCCTCCAGGTCCATCCATTTGCCTAAAAAAATCATAAATTCATTCTTTTTAATAGCTGAGTAGTACTCCATTGTGTAAATGTACCACATTGTCTGTATCTATTCCTCTGTTGAGGGGCATCTGGGTTCTTTCCAGCTTCTGGCTATTATATATAAGGCTGTTATGAACATAGTGGAGCATGTGTACTTCTTAGGAGTTGGAACATCTTCTGGATATATGCCCAGGAGAGGTATTGCAGGATCCTCCATTAGTACTATGTCCAATTTTCTGAGGAACCGCCAGACTGATTTCCAGAGTGGTTGTACAAGCTTGCAATCCCACCAACAATGGAGGAGTGTTCCTCTTTCTCCACATCCTTGCCTGCATCAGCTGTCACCTGAATTTTTGATCTTAGTCATTCTGACTGGTGTGAGGTGAAATCTCAGTGTTGTTTTGATTTGCATTTCTCTGATGATTGAGGATGCTGAACATTATTTCAGGTGCTTCTCAGCCACTGGGTATTCCTCAGGTGAGAATTCTTTGTTTAACTCTGAGCCCCATTTTTTAATGGGGTTATTTGATTTTCTGGATTCCACCTTTTTGTGTTCTTTATATATATTGGATATTAGTCCCCTATCTGATTCAGGATAGGTAAAGAACCTTTCCCAACAAGTCGCTTCCCATTGGTGCCAGCACAGGGTCAACTTGGGCATGGAGTCAGAGGACACCCCCAGTGTCCCCTAGGGGAATCTCCATGTGATCTTAGGAAAACCAGTGAGTGTAACACAACTTCTGTTCCAATCCTGAGTCAGCATTAGGGAACCAGAAAACCCGGCCTGACCAGGGTCACAAGTCCTTTTCGTTCGGGGCCAGCACTGGGTCACCAGGGCTCAGATTCGGATGACACCCCCAAGGTCCCTAGAGGACAGCTTCTGAAACAGACCCCATTTCGGGCTCTAGACATCCAGGCACCTTCCCTGCCAGAGGAGAGTTGTCCACTCTGCCCGGGAGGCTTTACCAGAGTACCCAGGGGAGACATCTTGTTTCCAAGATTAGTCTGCACAGGTGAGAATGTGGACTACAGAAGCTAACAGCTTCTGTGACAGGCCAAAGGGACACAGCTTCTAGGACAAGTACAGTTTTAGGCCTTCATCTTCTGCCAGGAGGCAGATCCAAATGCCAGATATCTGTGCAACCTCTCTGCAAGAGGAGAGCTTGCCTACAAAGAGTGATCTGACCACTGAAATTCAGGAGAGATCTTGTCTCCCAGGTCTGCTGATAGAGGCTAACAGAATCACAAGAGGAACAATCTTGAACCAGAGGCAAATATAGCAATGAAGTCCGGAATTACTAGATGGCTAAAGGCCAACGTAAGAATCTTACTAACAGAAACCAAGACCATTCACCATCATCAGAACCCAGCACTCTCACCTTGCCCAGTCCTGGGCACCCCAGCACACCCGAAAATCTAGACCCAGATTTAAAAGCATATCTCATGATGATGGTAGAGGACATCAAGGAGGACCTTACTAACCCACTTAAAAAATACAGGAGAACACTGCTAAAGAGTTACAAGTCCTTAAAGAAAAAACAGGAAAACACAATCTGAGGTGGAAGTCCTTAAAGAAAAACATCAAAACACATCCAAACAGGTGATGGAAATGAACAAAACCATACTAGACCTAAAAAGGGAAGTAGACACAATAAAGAAAACACAAAGTGAGGCAACGCTGGAGTTAGAAACCCTAGGAAAGAGATCTCAAAAAATAGATGCGAGCATCAGCAACAGAATACAAGAGATGGAAGATAGAGAATCCCAGGTGTAGAAGATTCCATAGAGAACATCAGCACAACAATCAAAGAAAATGCAAAATGCAAAAAGATCCTAACTCAAAACATCCAGGAAATCCAGGACACAATGAGAAGACCAAACCTATGGATAATAGGAGTAGATGAGAATGAAGATTTTCAAATAAAGGGCCAGCAAATATCTTCAACAAAATTATAGAAGAAAACTTCCCAAATCTAAAGAAAGAGGTGCCCATGAACAACCAAGAAGCCTCCAGAACTCCAAATAGACTGGGCCAGAAAAGAAATTCCTCCCAGTACATAATAATCAGAACAACAAATGCACTAAATAAAGAGGAACTCTCAATTCTGAATATCTATGCTCCAAATGCAAGGGCAGCAACATTCATTAAGTAAACTTTATTAAACCTCAAAGCACACATTGCACCTCACACAATAATAGTGGGAGATTTCAACACACAACTTTCATCAATGGACAAATCATGGAAACAGAAACAAAGCAGGGACACAGTGAAACTAACAGAATGGGTTTAACAGATAACTACAGAGCATTTTATGCTAAAACAAAAGGATATAACTTCTTCTCAGCACCTCATGGTACGTTCTCCAAAATTGACCATATAATTGGTGACAAAACAGTCCTCAATAGATACAAAAATATTGAAATTGTCCCATGCATCCTATCAGGTCACCATAGAAGGAATAAAGAAAGAAATTATAGACTTTTTAGAGTTTAATGAAAATGAAGCCACATCATACCAAAACTTATGAAACACAATGAAAGCATTTCTAAAAGGAAAACTCAAAGCTCTGAGTACCTCCAAAACAAAACTAGAGAAAGCATGCACTGGCAGCTTGACAACACACCTAAAAGCTCTAGATCAAAAGTAAGCAAATTCACCCAAGAGGAGTAGATGGCAGGAAATAATCAAACTAAGGGGCAAAATCAACCAAGTGGAAACAGGAAGAACTATTCAAAGAAACAACCAAACAAGGAGCTGGTTCTTTGAGAAAATCAACAAGATAGATAAACCCTTAGCCAGACTCACTAGAGGGCACAGGGAAAGCATCCTAAATAACAAAATCAGAAATGAGAAGGGAAACATAACAACAGATCCTGAAAAAAATCCAAAACACCATCAGATCCTTCTACAAAAGTCTATACTCAACAAAACTGGAAAACATGGATGAAATGGACAAATTCCTAAACAGATACCAGGTACTAAAGTTAAATAAGGATCAGGTTAATGATCTAAATAGTCCTATATCATCTAAAAAAAAATAGAAGCAGTCATTAATAGCCTCAAAACCAAAAAAAAAAAAAAAAAAAAAAAAGCCCAGGACCAGATGGGTTTAGTGCAGAGTTCTATCAGACCTTCAAAGAAGATCTAATTCCAGTTCTTCACAAACTATTCCATAAAAGAGAAACAGAAGGTACTCTACCCAATTCATTCAATGACAACACAATTACTCTGTTACCTAAACCACAGAAAGACCCAACAAAGAGAACTTCAGACCAATTTCCCTTATGAATATCGATGCAAAAATACTAAATAAAATTCTCACTAACAGAATCCAAGAACACATCAAAACAATCATCCATCCTGACCAAGTATGTTTCATTCCAGGGATACAGGGATTGTTTAATATATGGAAATCCATCAACATAATGCACTATATAAACAAACTCAAAGATGATCATCTCGTTAGATGCAGAGAAAGCATTTGACAAAATCCAACACCCATTCATGATAAAAGACTTGGAAAGATCAGGAATTCAAGGCCCATACCTAAACATGATAAAAGCAATCTACAGCAAACCAGTAGCCAACATCAAAGTAAATTTAAGAAGCTAGAAGCAATCCTACTAAAATCAGGGTCTAGACAAGGCTGTCCACTGTCTCCCTACCTAGTTAACATTGTACTTAAAGTCCTAGCAAGGGCAATTTGACAACAAAAGGAGATCAAGGGGATACAGATTGGAAAGGAAGAAGTCAAAATATCACATTTTGCAGATGATATGATAGTATATATAAGTGACCCTAAAAATTCCACCAGAGAACTCCTAAACCTGATAAACAGCTTCAGTGAAGTAGCTGGATATAAAATTAATTCAAGTCAATGGCCTTTCTCTACATAAAGGATAAACAGGCTGAGAAAGAAATTAGGGAAACAACACCCTTCTCAATAGTCACAAATAATATAAAATGTCTTGGTGTGACTCTAACTAAGGAAGTGAAAGATCTATATGATAAGAACTTCATGTCTCTGAAGAAAGAAATTAAAGAAGATCTCAGAAGATGGAAAGATCTCCCATGCTCATGGTTTGGCAGGATCAACATTGTAAAAATGGCTATCATGCCAAAAGCAATCTACAGATTCGATGCAATCCCCATCTAAATTCCAACTCAATTCTTCAATGAATTAGAAAGGACAATCTGCAAATTCATCTGGAATAACCAAAAACCTAGGATAGCAAAAACTCTTCTCAAGGATAAAAGAAACTCTGGTGGAATCATCATGCCTGACCTAAAGCTGTACTACAGAGCAATTGTGATAAGAACTGCATGGTACTGGTATAGTGACAGACAAGTAGACCAATGGAATAGAATTGAAGACCCATAGATGAACCTACACACCTATGGTCACTTGGTCTTTGACAAGGGAACAAAAAACATCCAGTGGAAAAAAGACAGCATTTTCAATAAATGGTGCTGGCACAACTGGTGGTTATCATGTAGAAGAATGCAAATTGATCCATTCCTATCTCCTTGTACTAAGGTCAAATCTAAGTGGATCAAGGAACTCCACATAAAACCAGAGACACTGAAACTTATAGAGGGGAAAGTGGGGAAAATTATCGAAGGTATGGGCACAGGGAAAAAATTCCTGAATAGAACAGCAATGGCTTGTGGTGTAAGATCTAGAATTAACAAATGGGACCTAATGAAACTGCAAAGCTTATGTAAGACAAAAAACACCGTCAATAAGACAAAAAGACCACCAACAGACTAGGAAAGGATCTTTACCTATCCTAAATCAGATACGGGACTAATATCCAATATATATGAAGAACTCAAGAAGGTGGACTCTAGAAAATCAAATAAACCCATTAAAAAATGGGGCTCAGAGCTAAACAAAGAATTCTCAACTGAGGAATACTGAATGCCTGAGAAGCACCTGAAAAAATGTTCAGCATCCTTAATCATCAGAGAAATGCAAATCAAAACAACACTGAGATTCCATCTCACACCAGTCAGAATGGCTAAGATGAAAAATTCAGGTTACAGCAGATGCTGGCAAGGATGTGGAGAAAGAGGAACACTCCTCCAATGCTGGTGGGATTGCAATCTTGTACAACCACTCTGGAAATCTGTCTGGCAGTTCCTCAGAAGATTGGACATAGTACTACCGGAGGATCCTGCAATACCTCTCCTGGGCATATATCCAGATGTTCCAACTGGTAAGAAGGACACATGTTCCTCTATGTTCATAGCAGCCTTATTTATAATAGCCAGAAGCTGGAAAGAACCCAGATACCCCTCAACAGAGGAATGGATACAGAAAATGTGGTACATATACACAATGGAGTACTACTCAGCTATTAAAAGGAATGAAGTTAGGAAATTCCTAGGCAAATGGTTGGAACTGTAGGGCATCATCCTGAGTGAGGTAACACAATCACAAAATAACTCAAATGATATGTAGTCACTAATAAGTAGATATTAGCCCAGAAACTTATTATACCCGAGATATAAGTTCCAATTTGCAAAACACATGAAACTGAAGAAGAACAAATTCCCAAGTTTGGACAGTTTGCCCCTTCTTAGAATTGGGAACAAAACATCCATGAAAGGAGTTACAGAGACAAAGTTTGGAGCTGAGACAAAAGGATGGAAAATCTAGAGACTTCCATATCCAGGGATCCATCCAATAATCAGCCTCCAAACAAGGACACCATTGCATACACTAGCAAGAATTTGCTGAAAGGACCCTGATATAGCTGTCTCTTGTGAGACTATGCCAGGGCCTAGCAAAAACATAAGTGGATGCTCACAGTCAGCTATTGGATGGATCTCAGGGCCCCCAATGGAGGATCTAGAGAAAGTACCCGAGGAGCTAAAGGGATCTGCAACCCTATAGGTGGAACAACATTATGAACTAACCAGTACCATGGAGCTCTTGTCTCTAGCTGCATATGTATCAAAAGATGGCCTAGTCGTCCATCACTGGAAAGAGAGGCCCTTTAGACATGCAAACTTTATATGCCCCAGTATAGGGGAACGCCAGGGCCAAAAAGTAGGAATGGGTGCGTATGGGAGTTGGGGGGAAGGGTATGGGGGACTTTTGGGATAGCATTGGAAATATAATTGAGGAAAATACCTAATTAAAAAAAAGGAAATTAGGGAAACAACACCCTTCACACTAGTCACAAATAATATAAAATACCTTGTCATGACTCTAACTAAGGAAGTGAAAGACCTGTATGATAAGAACTTCAAGTCTCTGCAGAAAGAAATTAAAGAAGATCTCAGAAGATGGAAAGATCTCCCATGCACATGGATTGGCAGGATCAATATAGTAAAAATGGCTATCTTGCCAAAAGTAATCTACAGAGTCAATGCAATCCCATTCAAAATTCCAACTCAATTCTTCAACGAATTAGAAAGGACAATCTGCAAATTCATCTGGAATAACCAAAAACCTAGGATAGCAAAAACGCTCCTCAACAATAAAAGAACCTTTGTGGGAATTACCATGCCCGACCTAAAGCTGTACTACAGAGCAAGTGTGATAAAAACTGCATGGTACTGGTATAGTGACCTACACGTAGACCAATGGAATAGAATTGAAGACCCAGAAATGAACCCACACACCTATGGTCACTTGATCTGTGACAAAGGAGCTAAAACAATCCAGTGGAAAAAAGACAGCATTTTCAACAAATGGGGCTGGCACAACTGGTGGTTATCATGTAGAAGAATGTGAATTAATCCATAGCTATATCCTTGTACTAAGGTCAAAACCAAGTGGATCATGGAACTCCACATAAACTCAGAGACAGTGAAACTTATAGAGAAGAAAGTGGGGAAAAGCCTCTAAGATATTGGCATAGTGGAAAATTCCTGAATAGAACATCAATGGCTTGTGCTGTAAGATCGAGAATAGACGAATGGGACCTCATAAAATTGCAAAGCTTCTGTAATGAAATAACTTGCAGAATTTGAATTTGGTTTTGAATTTGGTTTTGTCATGGAATACTTTGGTTTCTTCATCTATGGTAATTGAAAGTTTTGCTGGGTATAGTAGCCTGCACTGTCATTTGTGTTCTCTTAGTGTCTGTATAACATTTGTCCAGGATCTTCTGGCTTTCATAGACTCTGGTGAATAATATGGTGTAATTCTGATAGGCCTGCCTTTATATGTTACTTGTCCTTTTTCCCTTACAGCTTTTAACATTCTATCTTTATTTAGTGCATTTGTTGTTCTGATTATTATGTGCTGGAAGGAATTTTTATCTGGTCCAATCTATTTGGAGTTCTGTGGGCTTCTTGGGCATGTCTTTCTTTAGGTTTGGGAAGTTTTCTTCTATAATTTTGTTGAAGATATTTGCTGGCCCTTTAAGTTGAAAATCTTCATTCTCATCTACTATTATCCATAGGTTTGGTCTTCTCATTGTGTCCTGGATTTACTGGATGTTTTGAGTTAGGATCTTTTTGCATTCTGCATTTTCTTTGTTGTGCTGATGTTCTCTATGGAATCTTCTGCATCTGGGATTCTCTCTCTTCCATCTTGTGTATTCTGTTGCTGATGCTCTCATCTATGGTTTGAGATTTCTTTCCTAGGGTTTCTATCTCCAGTGTTGCCTCACTTTGTATTTTCTTTATTGTGTCTACTTCCCTTTTTAGGTCTAGTATGGTTTTGTTCATTTCCATCATCTGTTTGCATGTGTTTTCCTGTTTTTCTTTAAGGACTTCTACCTGTTTGGTTGTGTTTTCCTGTTTTTCTTTAATGACTTGTAACTCTTTAGCTGTGTTCTCCTGTATTTCTTTAAGTGAGTTATTAAATTCCTTCTTGATGTCCTCTACCATCATCATGAGATATGCTTTTAAATCCGGGCCTAGATTTTTGGGTGTGTTGGGGTCCCCAGGACTGGCTGAGGTGGGAGTGCTGGGTTCTGATGATGGTGAATGGTTCTGTTAGTAAGATTCTTATGTTTACCTTTTGTCATCTGGTAATCTCTGGAGTTACTTGTTATAGTTGTCTCTGGTTAGTGTTTGTTCCTCTTGTTATTCTGTTAGCCTTTATCAACATACCTATGAGACTAGCTCTCTCCTGAGTTTCAGTGGTTAGAGTACTCTCTGCAGGCAAGCTCTCCTCTTGCAGGGAAGGTGCACAGATATCTGGTGTTCGGACCTGCCTCCTGGCAGTAGATGAAGGCCTGGAACTTCGCTTGTCCCAGAATCTGTGTATCTTCTGTAGTCCACACTCTCACCTGTGCAGACTAGCCTCAGTGGGATCCAGGAACCAATGTGCCTCCCTCAGGTGCTCCGGAAAAGCCCGCCCAGGCAGGGCAGACATCTCTTCTCTGGTAGGCAAGGTGCCTGGATGTCTGGAGCTCAAAACATTGTATGCCTCAGAAGCTCTGTTGCTTCAGTCTGTCCCAGAAGCTATTTGCTTCTGTAGTCCACACTCTCACCTGCATAGACTCTTCATCAACTTTCAGGGATTAAATTCGAAATATTTTGCCTCATGCTTTGAACCTCTAATGAGAGCAAGACATGTAAAGGATCTAGATATATAAGATCTTTGATAACACAATTTAATACTCTATATCCAGAGAGTTACTAATAAAAAATCCCCTTCTTTTATTGCAAAAAGAAGAAGAAGAAGAAGAAGAGAGAGAGAGAGAGAGAGAGAGAGAGAGAGAGAGAGAGAGAGAGAGAGAGAGAGAAGAATTGAAGGAAGGAAGGAAGGAAGGAAGAAAGAAAGAAAGAAAGAAAGAAAGAAAGAAAGAAAGAAAGAAAGAAAATTCAAAGTTCATCTTTTCAAATTCCCTTAAGGCATCACACTACCTTCACTAAACTTTTTTATCTTCTTTTATTTTAGCTGTCAAGTCATACTTAGTTTTTAGTTAACTTCTCCATTAAACATCTAAAAATCAAAGTCTTAAAAAAAACTGTCATTTTATTTTATTCCTGTACATGATAAACAGGAAAACAGAAAATCTGAAAGATTTCCCATATTTAAAAAAATGATATCAAATATTATCTATTTATTAGTAATCTTGAAGCTTTTGTTACCTATTTATTTATTTTTCTTTTTTATTTTCTTTATTTACATTACAAATATCTCCTTTCCTGGTTTACTATCCAAAACCCCCCTATCCCCTTCCGTATCCTCCTGCTCACCAAACTACCCATTCCCATTTCCTGGCCCTGGCATTCCCCTATACTTGGGCATAGAACCTTCACAGGACCAAATGTCTCTCCTCCCATTGATGACTGGTTAAGCCATTCTCTGTTACATATGCAGATGGAGCCATCAGTCCCACTATGTGTATTCTTTGGTTGATGGTTTAGTCCTTGGGAACTCTGGAGGTACTAGTTAGTTCATATTGGTTTTCCTCCTTTGGGGCTGCAAACTCTTTCAGCCCCTTGGGTACTTTCTGTAGCTCATTCATTGGTGACCCTTTGCTCAGTCCAATGGCTGTGAGCCTACACTTCTGTATTTGTTAGGAACTGGCAGAACCCCTCAGGAGACAGCTATATCAGGCTCCTGTCTGCAAACACTGTTGGCATCCATAATAGTGTATGGGTTTGGTGATTATATATGGGATAGAGTCCCCAGGTGGATCATGCTCTGGATAGCCATTCCTATAGTCTCTACTCCACACTTTGTCTCTGTAACTCCTTCCATGGATATTTTGTTCCCCTTTCTAAGAAGGATCAAAGTATTCATACCTTGGTCTTCTTTCTTGAGTTTCAAGTGATTTGTGAATTGTACCTTGGGTATTCTGAGCTTCCAGGCTAATATCTACTTACCATTGTGTGCATAACATGTAAGTTCAACTGGTGACCACCATGTAGAAGAATGAAAATTGATCCATTCTTATCTCCTTGTACAAAGATCAAGTCCAAGTGGATCAAGGACCTCCACATAAAACCAGATACACTGCAATGTAGAGAGGAGAATGTGAAAAAGAGTCTCAAACATATGGGCACAGGGGAAAAAAAATTAATGAACAGAACACCAATGGCTTGTGCTGTAATATCAAGAATTGACAAATTGGACCTCATAAAAATTACAAAGCTCCTGTAAGGCAAAGGACACTGTCAATAAGACCAAAAGGCATCCAACAGGTTGTGAAAAGATCTTTACTAATCCTAAATCCAATAGAGGACTGATATCCAATATATACAAAGAACTCAAGAAGTTAGACTCCAGAGAATCAAATAACCCTATTAAAAACTGGATACAGAACTAAACAAAGAATTCTCAGCTGAGGAATATTGAATGGCTGAGAAGCACCTAAAAAAATGTTCAACATCCTTCATCATCAGTGACATGAAAAACAAAACAGCCCTGTGATTCCACCTCACACCAGTCAGAATGGCTAAGATCAAAATTTCAGGTGTCAGCAGATGCTGGCAAGGATGTGGAGAAAGAGGGAACATTCCTCCATTGCTGGTGAGATTGCAAGCTTGTACAACCATTCTGGAAATCAGTTTGGTGCTTCTTCAGAAAATTGGACATAATGCTACCTGAGGACCCAGCAATAACACTCCTGGGTATATACCCAGAAGATGTAATAGGGACACATGCTCTACTATGTTCATAGCAGCCTTATTTCTAATAGCCAGAATCTGGGAGGAACTCAGATGTCCCTTAGCAGAAGAATGGATACAGAAAGTGTGGTACATTTACACTATGGAGTACTACTCAGCTATTAAAAATGATGAATTCCTGAAGTTTTTCAGCAAAATGGATGTATCTGGAGATTATCATCATGTTACATATTTAAATTGATCTGTTAGTTCGAGGAAAATCTCTAGATGATGACCATTGTAACTGTTTAGACAAATTAAGACTGACTGTATCTACTCACCACTATGCCCAGAACTTGTGACTCTAACTGCATATGTAGCAGAAGATGGCCTAGTTGGCCATCATTGGGAAAAAAGGCCCCTTGGTATTGCAAACTATATATGCCCAAGTACAGGGGAACACCAGGGCCAAGAAGTTGGAGTGGGTGGGTAGGGGAGCAGGGCAGGTAGAGGGTATAGGGGACACTCAAAATAATATTTGAAATGTAAATGAAGAAAATATCTAATAAAAATTGAAAAAAAGACTATAACTAAAACACTGTTTCTGGGCACCTAATGTGACTATGTAGAACTCTAATAATATAGGAATATAATAGTATAGAGAGCACGAGCTTTGCAAGTTAGTAATGTATCAGACATTTATATGTTTGCATTATAATGTTCTTTTAATTTATTTTGACAGGTGTCCTATTTTCTAAACTTCAAGACGGAGTTATTGAGGGTGACAGAAATTTAATAACTATTAGGCTCATATGTGCTAACTTCAAATACATCTTCCTAGATTCCAAAATTTATATCATTTCACTTGTAACACACACACATAAACGCACACACACACGCACACACACAGAGAGACAGACAGGCAGGCAGACAGACAGACAGACAGACAGACAGACATCCTAAACCTGTAAAGGTTTGGTGGAATACTATAGCATGTTTTTGAAATAACTACCCATTTCCTGTTAAGAAATATCAGCGAATTAATATAACTATATTTAATTTATATAATGTATTTCTTTAACCCAAGGTCTGTAACTTCCCATTCTGATGGTTGCTTTTTAAGGATAACAAGGAAATAATTCCTATCACTCATGGTAATTATGCTGTCACTTGGATATTTCATCCTATCTGTCAAATCAATGCAGTAATAGCTTCCATTTCGTAGGATTCTCTCATGAACAAGTCACTTCATATACAACAACCATTACCCTCAGAGTATTCATCTGTGGATAAGTCTTCATAAATCTTGCTACATTGTAACTGGTACTAGAGAAATTATGTATATTGAGAAATGTTTCAATTCAAATATATAAACATATACACACAGAGAAAGCAAAACACAAATACGGATTTTTTATATTAAAGTCTTACTCTTTCTTCACAACATCATAATGAATTTACTTATCTTCTCTGGGACTGAGAAAGATATCTTGGTCCCCAGTTGAGTTAAGGCTTGAAACCCTGGAAATTCTGAAGGGATGGTAGACACTTCGCCTGTTCCCAGGCACCAGGACCCTGTCACAAGCTACAGCTCCCCATAGATTTGTGGCCATCAGTCATGTAAGACCAGTGCCCTTAGCCCCTCCACAGGTAGAGGACTAGAGGATATGACCTGTAGACATGTAGGCTCAAGAGAGATCTCCATTTTAATGAGATACCTAGAGGCCTGGAGGGCTAAGCCAATAATCATTCATTCCCAGACAATCCTCCCTGCCAAAGGTATTTAATCTCAGGACCACCCGGAGAAGGGGGGTATGGTTTTACTCATCCACTTTCCACCAAGATAATAAATGCTTTAAAACCATGGACTGCCTCTTTTCTTCAGGATCTGCCCCGGGGTGCCATAGAGAAGTCATTCGCCTATAGAGCCATTGTTTAATCTCCCATAGAAGTGCTATCTGTGTTCCCAGCCACAGTTGCCACCAAACTCAAGCCCAAGCTTACTGTTGTCACTGCCATTAAGCCAAGGACTCTCACTGAGGGACTAGCCAGAGCTATCCCCCCCCCGGCCAGGGTTATATCCAGCCCATAGGCCCCCACTCTATTCTCAGCTCTTCTGTGGTTCCCAGAGGCAACTTGGTGTCCAAGGGCCTGAGAACCAGAAGGCTCTGGCCTCCTCACAGACCCAGGGTCCTCTGAACCATCTCCAGTGGTCCTCCAACTCAGACTACGCTTTCCCATCCCCATCCTGGAGCTTCCCTATAACCCAATGCCTGTACTGCAACAGTGTGGGGTAAATGGTCAACTTCCAGCATCCCACATCACTGAGTGGCTGTGTCCTGTGGTGGAGTGGACACAGTACCCACAACCCATCATCAATAACTTTAATCATTTCATCTCTAAATTTATTTCTTACTTCTTCCTTTCCATCTCTTCTATAATTGACCTGTATATTTGAGATACCCTCATGTATTATCATTCTTTATTTTCAACCATAATTAGTTTATACTTTTTGCTAAGTCCTTTAAAGTTATCCTTTAAAGCCAAATCGAACAAGAAAATTATACCTCTATCAACTATCACTACACATCAAACAAAGGTATATATGTATCTATAATAATTTGAAATTTATAAGAAAATATAGGTGATATCTTCTCTGCTACCATTATACAGTGACTAAATAGTCATGAAAGAATTATAAAGGTTTGAAAAGAAATTAAATATCCTGGTAATTTAGATTGATAGTATCTTAAACACTAAATGTATAATAGGAAAAGTTTTAAAAGACTTTCTTATACAAACTTCAGATAATGAACTAGTAAAGTAATTAAAAATTAGAAATTCTGAATTTACTTGACATCACATGTAAGTTTCTGAACAAGAGGCTATAATCACTCCCCTTTCATGGCTTTCTTTCAATGTGTTCAATAAATAATGTTTTTATTTCAAATGATCTGACACCATAATAACATTATCAGACCAAATATGGTCCAGTATTAAATGATTTAAAAGCACATGATGCTAGTCTACCACACCCTCTAATCTTATCTCTTAAATTAAACACAATTAAATACATACTAGAGGGCATCACATATGTTAAATTAACATTTGTTCATGTAATAAACAAACTTATTCTAAAACAAAGAGATTAAAAATAAAATCTAAAATGAAAAAAATATTTTCCCTCAAAACATATTGTTACCATTCCTGTCACTATAAAATAGAAGCAATTTTGAATATGATGGTGTCTGAGTGTCAGGCAGTGAAGTGCCGAACTCTTCCATGTTGCTCTCATGTTCTTTTTCACTTACACTAAACTGTTTAAAGCTACAACTTAACAGTTGCTGTCATTAAGAAAAATGTGCAGCTCCCTCCTCTACTTCAGAATCACAGTAGCCAATGAATGATTATTGATCCAAGAAAACTGAAAGGGTAAAATGCAGGGATTGAAATTTGGATTAGCTTCTTTTTATTGGACTTGGGTGCTACTTTAACATTTCCCAAAGCAGAGGTCACAGTGATAGCATCATCGATTCAGTGAAAAGTAGATGACATTTAGATGATCTTGTTTGGCCAACTGCAGCAATGAGCTTGATTGTACTTTGTGTATCGGGAAACAAAGCACTGTCTGAGGGCAGAGGTGATATTAGTAATTTCTAGCTTCTCTCTGGTATTCCTCCCAAGCTCACAGTGCATGCTGACATTTAGATAAAAACCCCAGTTGGCACAGGCATTTATGTATCTACACATCACATGATAATTGTTTGCTAAGATCTGGTCCTTCATTCATATATGGAGGGTGAAAAAGTCCTTTTCCACAAACAGTACTCACTCTCTCAGTATTATGGGAGTCTATCTTATCTGATATTTGTCATTTTGTCATAATTATTCATTTATATAGGGCTCTTTTTACAACATTACTTGTACACTAAGAAGGCAGTGCTCATATAAGACTAATTTTTATTAGTGCACATCTAGGAAGTTCTAGAATATTTCTAACATTATTTCTAATAGTATTTCTCAGTGATAATTTTAATGTGAAATGCCCCACATCTATCTGTTCTGGTACATTGCTGACCATACTGAAGAAATATTTTCATTGTTTATAGGAAGTATGTTTTATTGTGGCTAAGCGTACAACGATAATCATGTATGTGTTCAAGAACCTAGAAGAGTAAGTTCCTACTATTAGTAAAACCATTGAAGCTAATAAGTTCATTGGAGTAGACTCTTCTCTGAGAATCTGTACTTTAAATATTAGAATGACATGGAACTCACAAATGAAGAGCAGGCACTGCTACTTCTGGTTGCTTGAATACAGAAATTTATAGTAAATTTCATTGCAATATCTAGTTAATATCAATGAGGGGTTTTAATATTTAGATATTGTTCTATCTTTGATCTCTAGATTAAAAAAATTGTCTATTTTGACATTTTATACTTATTTTATTTAACATGTTTTCTATTTCTCAAAGAAAAAGTTGATTCAGACTTTAAGTGAAATGAAATTGTTCTAACAGATGTAAATAAGCTTTATCATGCAATAATACTTCATATTACTGAAATCATCAATGACCTAAGCAAATCATTGTTTGCAGTGTTTGTTTTTTTTTCTGTCTGTTTGTGAGTTATTGTTATTGAACTATAAACCAATTTTCTAGTATTATTAATCACAGAACAGAAAATTTATCCATTAATTTTTTCAGTATAATATCATCACAGTCTGACAAATGTAGGGTTTAATATATATTTACAAAATCTGAATGTTCTTTGCACTTCAATTTTTTGTTATTCAATCTCTTCAATAATCCTAGTATAATAATTTTTACAGTATAATCAAATAATTAAAAAATAAAATAGAATAAATCTTACATTTCCCCTACTAGAGTCAGAACCAACAGGTAATGAATATATATATATATATATATATATATATATATATATATATATACATATATATGTATGAATGTGTGTGTGTGTGTATATATATATATATATATATATATATATATATATATATATATATATATATATATAATCTTTGGCATTTAAAGATTCCTGAACTGTTTTACAAACAAACAAAATAGCAATCATAGGTATAAAGGTCGATTGTGCATTGAGTAACTTGTTTGCATAAACAAGTTTTTGGCTATCAAATACATGCAATGTATCTGATCAAATATCATTCAAAAACTAAATTGGTTCTTGTGATTCCTGGTATTTATCTTGACCTGTGAAAAGACTTTAAATCCTTTTTAAAAAGATAAATCGGTGTGAGTACAATCCTGTGATAATTTACTTTTTTGCTTTGTTCAAACAGAGGATTAACTTCAAATGGTTTCCTTTGTTTTACAGTATTAGAGAATGCTATTTTAACTCAAATCACTTCATCTTTGCTGCAAATAATGTTATATAGCCATGTAGTTAAAATTATTAGTGATTTAAGTACAGAGATTATTAAAACTATAATATTGATCAGAATCATGAAGTCTGTTTGGCTGTACCTGAATTATTTTTCATTCAGTAGATCTACATTGACCTCGGAGGATTTGTGTTTCTGTCAAATTTTAAGATGCTGTAAAGTAGAAATTTTCTGGTTTCTTTTGAGACTCAGTTAGGTTATAATGATGTTTAATGGGTCAGACAGGTGAAAGAGTGTTTTGCAAAAGCAGACACATAAAAGGAAGTTTGGCTGGAGAAGACACAGGTGAAAGGATGTTTTGTTATAGCAAACACATGAAAAGATGCATGATGTTTTGAAAGAATATAAATATGAACCCACAAACAATAGGAGCTCAAGTTTGATTTACCTTACTCCCCCTCGCTGGCCTTTGCAGACAACAGGCATGTATTGGTTCCTCGTACATTGTGTTGCTGAGCTTCACTTGTGCCTTCCTAAAAGTTCACCAAAGTTCTTCTCATGAAATTCCTGTGGCTTCTTGCCACTTCCACAGATTCCAGCAATTGGCTAGCTTTAAGATTTCTTCTGGATTGAACTGCCCTTCCTGATTCATGTGTGGTGTCTGTAAGTGGCCTGGACTACAACTAGTTCATGTTTGGTGTTTGCTAGTGAACTAGACTAAAAACAATGAAGATTGGAATTACCCCAAAGAACTATTTCTAAATAGGTCTACTTCCTTTGTATCCTAATAACTTTTCTTTTCCACTACCTCTGGTGTGTGGTGGGCTAGAGGGGAAATCACACCCTTATTAGAGTAGGCTGTGAAAAATATATGTCTAATGTGCTACTGATCATCCACAGGCCATCATGCTAAGCAAGGAAACAAACAGAAGAACCAAAAAGACAAAAAGTCAAAAAAAACAAAAACAAAAAAACCTATTTTTGGTATAAAATTCCATTTCACACACACAAAAAAGGAAAAGAAATACAATGTCGAAAAAATTAAATGTTTTTCCAAATTTCATCCACTTAGTAATCATTAAGCATCCTGTATGAACACTGAACTCTGACCTGACTGATTATAGACACATTTTCAACTAGGATCATCAAATGAGGACCATAGTATATAAAGCCACAGGGAAAGTCACTTGATGCTTTATAAATAAGTTTTTCAAAAATATGAAGATATATGTATATACATAGTTACATATGGAAAATAATTATCTTTTTTTTTAAGACAGGGTTTTCCTGTGTAGCCCTGGCTGTTCTAGAACTCACTCTGTAGAACAGGCTGGCCTCGAACTCAGAAATCCACCTGCCTCTGTCTCCCAAGTGCTGGGATTAAAGGCATGTGCCACCACTGCCCGGCCTATAATTACCACTTTTATAGTAATAGTGGGCAATATCATGGATGAATCAGAATTCAGACCACACCAAAGAAAATCATATTTTTCGCATTTTTTGGTGGGGTGGGGGAATAAGGAGTTCATCTCAGACTTTCAGCCTTGTTCAATTATAAACAGTGACTTGGAGTTGTACTTTTTTGATCCAAATAATCATTTTGGAGTACTGTTAGGGAAGTCAGTGCAGGAATACACACACACACACATACACACACACACACACACACACACACACACACACACACACACACAAACACACACAGAGATGTTTATATCTATCTATCTATCTATCTATCTATCTATCTATCTATCTATCTATATCTACCTACCTATCTATCTACCTACCTACCTATATCTTAAGTAACATATACACATTTCTCTAGTAAAATCCATACTGTTCCTTCAAAACAGAGGGGTTACTTGATAAAGTAAAGCTCAATGTTTTACAAAAGTCAAGAAAATATTTGACAGTCATTAGATTTTTTACATAGCAAGAAGGCTTGGATTACATACTGCAGTTGTTTAAACATTTTTGGTCCTCCTATTCTTTGTTGTTAGCTAGGCTTTGGAAGTGCTTGTAGACAATTTGAGAAGTTGCAAGACTTCCTTCTCTGTATTGATCACTTCTTTTCATTATATAGGAGTCATCAGTTCCTCTGAAGCATTTTCTCCAGTATCCCCTGGGAAATTATTAAATTTAAGCTAACCTTGAGGGTAATAATTCAGTCATTTTTCACTTGTGACAATTTAGAAAATTAATAAAAACAAAAGGTGCTCAATTGTTTTAAGCATTTGAAATTTGAATATTACTTTTCAAAATGTTTTGCTGCTGGTAGCAGTGAAAGTAAGCTACAGAAAGCAGGCACCAGGGGTTATTTACTTAATTTCTTCAACTGAAGGCACTGAACACAAAACTTTCATTTTATTTTGTGCTTTGCTTATAATTCAGCATGATAAGGGAAATCTCGATAACACAAAATACTCATAGTCAGAACATTTATTGGACAACAGTCATGGTGGTTAGACTAACAAACTAAATGTCTTGCCCCATGTACATTATATTTAGTACTGATAAGCAGCTTTCCAGGAGGATGTATTTTGTGGCCTTGTTTTTCTAATTTGAGACTAGGTTGCTTACATGGAAGTGGGATAAACAGTTCACTGTTGAAAAAGAAATAAAACTTTGAAGAATTGCCTAGTATCACAATTCTCAATAAATAAATAAATAAATAAATAAATAGATAGATAAATAAATAAATAAATAAATAAAAGAGGGGAAAAAAGGAAAAAAAAAAAAACCAACCCTGTTCCCTGGGAAACCAACATAAAATTTGACCTTAGAAAATATTGCTTTCCCATTCTTTCTCATCTTTGTGAGATTTCAGCTTTCATCAGTAAAGAATAAGACATGTTATTTCAAATCAAAAGAAAAAGGCCATGCTTTATCTTGAAAAGTAAGGTCTACACATTGAAAAGTAATTGAACTTTTCATTTGTATCAGTAAACCTTTCTCATTTTCAGCAACTCTGCTTTGAATCTTCCTGTGTGCACAATTCAGATGTTGTCTATAACCACAGTTTGCACTTTTTTGCTTTTCATAGATTTATAGGGCCAAATATTTGACAAAGACTGTGCCTGTATGTGCTGAGATGCAGGTGTGCATGGCTGGGCTTGGCACCAAGCACTGGTCTTTGATGCCAAACCCAAGTCCATTGTACCTCTATTGCTGCAGGCACAACAGATGTAGGTGCAGCTTGTTTTGGAAGTCATTCCTATTTTCAGTAAATCCAGTTAATGCTTCAGCAATATTCTTCAGTTATGGAACAAAGTCAATTTATAAAGTAACCAGTGACAAAAAGTATCGCACTGTAAGTATAAGCCTCATCACAATGCAGTGGTCATTTATTCATTAGGCATCTCAAATTCATATCTGTAAATTCCCACTGTGGAATGAGTCTCAAATCTTCAGGGTTTGATAATTGTATTTATGAAACAGAACAGAAAGTAAATGCAGTCTCATTTTTTTTTTAAATGAATTTGGCCAGAAAGATTGCTCATCTATGCCTTGATGAATATCTTATGACAGGAGTTAGCATAGATGGTGTTTTATTCAAATTGATCCTTATTCATAATCACTGCGGCCAGTTGCAATCAGCACTATGATTCAAATTTCCTTTTAAGTTCTTCTAAATATGTAAATCTTTCCTTCTCTTTATATGCATTTCTATTTGAACATATACCAGAGAATTGAAAGAGTTTTAATGGCACACTTAACACCCTTTAGGATTTGAAAGCAAAGCACTTTTTTTACATCTCCATTATTATGCTGTTAGAGTTTAGAGTTGGGTCACTTGCAATGCGTTTTTTTTTTTTGGAGAGGACTGAAGGGGGGGAAGAATTATTTCCTGCTCTTTGGCTTTCATTGATCTTTGGCTTGCCAATGTACAGGCAAAATTGTATTATGTTGCTTAGATTGTATATGAGTCTTGGTATCCATGTAATCATAAAGTTCAAAGAAATTTCCTCAGACACAGATAAATTATTTCTGTTTTATTGGGCTATGTCACTTATCAACACTAACATGAAAGTCTTGAGATATGCAAAAAAGTATATTGATATCTGAGATTATTTACTAGGTTGAAGGCTTCGTATATTGACTGATCATGGAGGGGAATTTGGCTTCCTATAAAACATCCTCTAATGTGTAAGATCACATACCCTCTGGTCTTCATCGTCCTCCTTTCATCCATTGAACCAGTATGAATCTGGTATGTTGTAGGCCCAACCAATCAGGTCTCAGATTCCTTTAAATAGTCTAGAACACAGATCAATCCTAGAAAGATGTATACAAGCAATGCAAAGATGTCCTCTCCGCAACTGTTCTACATACTGAAAACGTAATAGCCTGTACACAGTGTTAAGAGAGGAGACCTTTAGCAGTTAGGTAGGTCAGGAGGGCTATGTCCCTATGGATAAGTTGATACTCTTTTTCACAGGAGTGGGCTATTATTCACAGGAGTCTTTATGAAAATAGGCTCCTAATAATAGGATTAATTCTGTCCCATTTCCTTCTCTATCCTCTCTGGTGCACAGACAGCCTCTGAAATTTCTCCCTTCTAACCTGGGGTAATGTAGCTAGATGGTATAAACTTCTAAAGTCCATCTTTGTTACTGTATAAAATATATTGTTATTCATAATATTTTACCTCATTTCAGATAAAAGAACCTATGGTATCATGAAGTTGTAGTTTTTGAATTTGTCTTGCTGTGAAGGAATGAAATTTGTTCAAGATCAGTCTGGAATTATTGGTATACTATGCAAATTAGCAAAGGCATAGTTTTTTTCATGTATTATGTGAAATGGATGATTAAGCTCATATTCATTTAGATACTTGGTAGCCTTGTTAGGAAATTTCTTCATCCATATAAGAAATAATATACTTCATAAGAAAATATTTTCAAAATATTCACCAATGACTATATACCACATGACTTATATTTAAATCTAAAGAAATATTTGCAGATATGAATAGATAGGATATTGTTAAGTGTCCATTTAATGAATCAGATATGTAATAAAATGTGTTATAACAATAAATCATGTTTTAGTTTAGATATCAAATATCACAAAGGCTTATATATTTCATATTTGGTTTTCAGATGCTAGTAGTGTTGACAAGAGATTAAATCATGACTGTGTTAATCTCATCATTGAATTAATTGAGTTTATTGCTGTATGGACTATTATTAGGTAGTGCCTATTTCAAGGACATTTGCCTTTGAACCATGTCTTTTGTTCTTGGCTCTGTTTTCTTGAATTCTGGGGTGCTATGAGGTAAAATGTTTCATTAGTCACAGCTCCTTGCTTCCATGATGTTTTGCATCCTATTGTACCCAAAACAAATCTAAGAAATATTGGTGTAAATGCCTGAAACTGAACAAGGGTGAAGCTTTCTTCCTTTTATGATTATTTTCTAAAGCATTTTTGCCATAGCAATGGAAAGCTGACTAACAGATCATGATAAAGAACTTACTTAAATGAATGGAGAAGAAAAATAAGATATAGAATGTGCATTCCAATCCAAATTAGCATTAGCTAAAAAATAAGATTTTACTGATTTTATAAAATCTATAATAATCTACAGAATGAAAGTATTATATCATTATAAACCAAAACCCAGGAGAGTAATGTTCCTTTAATAAAATGGCTATGAGTAGCTGAGTAGCATTCCATTGTGTAAATGTACCACATTTTCTGTATCCATTCCTCTGTTGAGGGGCATCTGGGTTCTTTCCAGCTTCTGGCTATTATAAACAAGGCTGCTATGAACATAGTGGAGCATGTGTTCTTCTTACCGGTTGGTACATCTTCTGGATATATGCCCAGGAGAGGTATTGCGGGATCCTCCAGTAGTACTATGTCCAATTTTCCGAGGAACCGCCAGACTGAATTCCAGAGTGGTTGTACACGCTTGCAATTTACACAATGGAATACTACTCAGCTATTAAAAAATGAATTTATGAAATTCCTAGCCAAATGGATGGACCTGGAGGGTATCATCCTGAGTGAGGTAACCCAATCACAAAGGAACTCACACAATATGTACTCACTGATAAGTGGACATTAGCCCAGAAACTTAGGATACCCAAGATATAAGATACAACTTGCCAAACGCATGAAATTCAAGAAGAACGAAGACCAAAGTGTGGACACTTTACCCTTTCTTAGAAATGGGAACAAAACACCCATGGAAGGAGTTACAGAGACAAAATTTGGAGCTGTGACGAAAGGATGGACCATCTAGTGATTGCCATATGCAGGGATCCATCCCATAATCAGCTTCCAAATGCTGACACCATTGCATACACTAGCAAGATTTTGCTGAAAGGACCCAGATATAGCTCTCTCTTGTGAGACTATGCCGGGGTCTAGCAAACACAGAAGTGGATGATCACAGTCAGCTATTGGATGGGTCACACAGCCCCCAGTGGAGGAGGTAGAGAAATTACCCAAGGAGCTAAAGGGAACTGCAACCTTATAGGTGGAACAACAATATGAACTAAGCAGTACCCCGGAGCTCTTGTCTCTAGCTGCATATGTATCAAAAGATGGCCTAGTCGGCCATCACTGCAAAGAGAGGCCCATTGGACTTGCAAACTTTATATGCCCCAGTACAGGGGAATGCCAGGGCCAAAAAGGGGGAGTGGGTGGGTAGGGGATTGGGGGAGGGTGGGTATGGGGGACCTTTGGGATAGCATTGAAAATGTAAACGAGGAAAATACCTAATTAAAAAAATAAAAAATAAATAAAATGGCTATGAAATCTTAGGTATCACTTCCAGGTGTGATATAACACCAAAATTGCATCATGTATCTTATTTTTAAGTACTATATACCTTTCCGAAGCTAATTCCTTGCTTTTCAATGGTAGAATTATTGATATGAACACATTTCATTTAAATTTATATTATATTTTATCTTGTTACATAGATGGTCATGTCAGGTTATATTAGTCCTCTGTCATTATGAACATATATCTAATGTGGTTAAAATAACTTTCAGAAAAAAAAATCATTGAAATTTTTGACTTGAGTTTATTAAATTCTCTTAGCTTACAACTATATAGTTGCTGCATATAAAATTTATTTTTATTTGCAAGAAATATTGAAGTAACTCTCTTAGTTAAAGCAATGGCTAAATAGTTTTGGTACATGAAGCAGAATTATGATCATGTTTATATTAATCAAAATAAAAGTGATTTGATTGTATTATGCATAACTTATATATGGGACATGAATTACAAAAGCACTATTTTAATATTTATGAACAAGTATTTAATGAAAAGTAAACAATCTTTTAAGGTTCTGAGTATTTAAATGAGATAGCCCTTTCTTTTAGATGTTAAAACTAATTAGTCACAATTTACTTTAAGCTGGACTGATTATAAAAATGGAGAAGTACCAAATTTGATGAATTTTCATACATGAAAGCTTTGTTTTTTAAGCACTTTATTGTTTTGGTTTGTTTTGTTTTTACCAAGATTTTTTTTATAAAGGTGTTAGAGGTACTTCCTAACGAAACATCAACATTCAGAATATGTGCAAAAGTAAAATGCTGCATTTTCATTTTGAACTATAACCAGTGTAGACAGCTTGTTGCATCACTGAATGTACCATTATTAAGAGCTAGACACTCAAGGCTGGAGTGTGAACCATCACATTGCCGATGACCTTTACACCCTCACCCCTCATTTCTTCATTTAAACTAAACATAACATCTCGTAATTGTAACTATTGAAATAGTATGAAGATACATAGAACCTATGCTAATAGTCTTTCTTATCCTTCCTTCAAGCATCTCTCAACTTTTATAAAAACATTTATGTTGTTTTGCTTATTTATTAATTAATTGATTTATATACATCCCAAGCACTTTCCCCCAACTCTGGATACAACCCCGTTATGGAGACTTTTCCCTTTGCCTTCTCCCTCTCTCCACTGAAAAGGTGGAACCCCTGGGTATCCTCCCTACCCTGACACATCAATCTTCTGCCAGATTAGATTCATTCACTCCCACTGGGGCAAGACAAGACAGCCTTGTTGGGAAACTGAAACCACAGTCAGGCTACAGCTTAAGGGAGAACCTATCTATACTCCAGTTGTTGGGGTCCCACATGGAGACTGAGCTGTATATCTGCTGCATATATGTTGAGGTGGGGGCTCAGTTTCTGAGAACTCCCAGAGATCCAGGTTAGTTGACCCTGTTGGTCATCCTATGGGGTTACCATCCCCTTCAGGGCCTTCAATCCTCCCCCCAACTCTTCCATAAGAATCTCCAACCTCTGTTTAGTGTTTTGTCTATGGCTGTCTGTGTCAATTCAGTCAGCTGCTGGATAGAACCTCAAAGAGGAAAGTTATGCTAGTCTCTTGTGTGTTTGCATAACACAGCATCATTAAAAATGTCAGAAATTGGTGCTAGCTGGGATAGTTATTTCTTAGCCATTACTAACTTCTCTGCTTCATCTTCTTACCTTAATTTTTTAAATAGGACACATTTTGGAATAGTTTGAAAAGTCTTTATATTAGCCATTCTTTGAAGTTCTGTTAGCATTCTGCACTAAAACCATATGGGCCTCAGCTATTTTATTGGTTAGGAGACTTTTAATGACTACTTCTATTTCTTTAAGATTTATGGGATGGTTAAATGATTGATCCGATTGTGGTTTAAATTTGGTACCTGGTGTATGTCTAGAAAATCATTCATTTCATGTAGATTTTCCAGTTTTGTTGACTATAGGCTTTTGTAGTAGTATCTGGTGATGTTTTTTTTTTTTTTTAATTTTCTGTTTCTGTTATGTTTTTCTTTTCAATTCTGATTTTGTTAATTTGGATAGTTTCTCTGTGCCCTCTAGTTAGTTTGCCTAACGGCTTATCTATCTTGTTTATTTTCTCAACAAAAACAATTCTTCATATTGTTGATTCTTTTTATCATTCTCTTTTTTTGTAACTGGTTGGTTTCAGTCATGAGTTTGACTATTTCATGGTGTCTTCTCCTCTTGAGTTTGTATGCTTCTTTCTGTTCTAGAGCTGATATTGTTGATTCTTTGTATCATTCTCTCTCTCTCTTTTAAAACTGGTTGTTTACAAGCATGTGTTGACTATTTCCTGGCATCTTCTTTTCTTGGTTTTGTATGATTATTTTTGTTCTAGAGATTACAGGTGTGCTGTCAAGTTGCTTGTATTAGATCTCTCCAATTTCTATATGAAAGCACTTAATGCTAGGAATTATCCTCTTAACACTGCTTTCATTGTGTCCTGTAAATTGGGGTATTTTCTGTCTTCATTTTTAATGAATTCTATAGCTTTTTATATCTTTATTTCTTCCATGACCAAATTATCACTGATCAGAGTAATTCAGATTTCATGAGTATGTGTGCTTTATGCTATTTTTGTTGTTATTGAAGTTCATTCAGCCTTAGTCCTTGGTGATTTGATAGAATGCATGGGATAATTCCAATCTTCTTATATCAGTTGAGATTTATATGATCAGTTTTGTAGTAGTTTGCAAGAGGTGCTGAGAAGAAAGTGTATTCTCTTGTTTGGGGGTGAAATGTTGTATAGATATCTGTTAAATCCATTTGGTTTATAACTTCTGTTAGTTTCACTGTGTCTCTATTTAGTTTCTGTACCAATGACCCGTCTATTTGTGAGAGTCGGGTGTTGAAGTCATCCATTATTATTGAGATTTAATGTGTGTTTTGAGCTTTATTAAAGCTTCTCTTACAAATGTCTGTGCCCTTGTATTTGAGACATAGATATTCAAAATTGAGACTTCCTCTTGGTGAACATTTCCTTTCATGAGTATGAATTGTCCTTCCCCATATTGTTTGATAACTTTTGTTTGAATGTCTATTTTATTGGATATTTTCTTGGCAATGTCAGTTTGCTTCCTGGGACAATTTGCTTAGAAAATATTTTCCAAGCCCTTTGCTCTGATGTAATGTCTGTCTTTGTCACTGAGGTGTGTTTCTTCTATACAGCAAAATGTTGTATCCTGTTTAAATATTCACAGATATAAAGAAGAGCGTATATGGGGAAGAAGGGAGATTTGTGGAAGGATTGTGAGGTGAGGTCAGAGGAAAATGGAGACTGGGGTGTAATGTACAAGATAAAAATAAAAAAATAAATTAAAAAATATGACTATTAAAGTAAAATACATATAATGTGAAAAAATGATTTGAAATTAGAAATAACCTAAATAAAATATCTATAGATCAAACCCAGGATATCAGTGTCAAAACAGTTTTTCATAAGAAATAAACCCTAAAATTCTTAGTAATACAAAGAGTTGGAAAAGTCAACAAACTCATAACCCTCAAATAATATTTTTAAAATGGTAATAGTTCTGTCAATTAATGTAATCAGATCCTTCATGTATAGCTTCAATAAAATAGTACATCAACCTCTATCTTCCTAAGAGGACAGATTACAGAAGAAATCAATGCAAACTGCTTCAAAACTCTGAGGTACTGGAGAAAAGTTATAGACAAAATAGTTGGAGTGTTTTTTTTTCTTATTTTCTAAATATTTTTCCCATTTTTATTAGGTATTTAGCTCATTTACATTTCCAATGCTATACAAAAAGTCCCCAAACCACCCCCCCACTCCCCTACCCACCCACTCCCCCTTTTTGGCCCTGGCATTCCCCTGTACTGGGGCATATAACATTTGCAAGTCCAATGGGCCTCTCTTTCCAGTGATGGCCGACTAGGCCATCATTTGATACATATGCAGCTAGAGACAAGAGCTCCGGGGTACTGCTTAGTTCATATTGTTGTTCCACCTATAGGGTTGCAGTTCCCTTTAGTTCCTTGGGTGCTTTCTCTAGCTCCTCCTTTGGGGGCCCTGTGGTCCATTCAATAGCTGACTGTGAGCATCCACTTCTGTGTTTGCTAGGCCCTGGCATAGTCTCACAAGAGACAGCTATATCTGGGTCCTTTCAGCAAAATCTTGCTAGTGTATGCAATGGTGTCAGCGTTTGGAAGCTGATCATGGGATGGATCTCTGGATATGGCAATCACTAGATGGTCCATCCTTTCGTTACACTTCCAAATTTTGTCTCTAACTCCTTCCATAGGTGTTTTGTTTCCTATTCTAAGAAGGGGCAAAGTGTCCACACTTTGGTCTTCGTTCTCTTGAGTTGGAGTGTTTTATAACTACTCTAGAACAATTGCTGATTCATAGAAAGTAAAACAAATTCCAAAACCAAAAAAAAATTAAACAAACAAAAACAAGAAACAAAAAACCTAGTATTCCAAGAATTCACAGAAAAAAAATGTAGACTTTAGGAAGACTGAGGTGCATAGTATATGAGGGAACAAGACTATAGATAACAGATTTCAGGACAATGTGGCCAATACTCTGAATATATATCATCTTTGGTCCTTTTACTCCTTTTAATATGGACATGTTCACTGTTAGGCATACATGCTGCATACATAATGCTACCTAACCTGTGAACTTCTAGAGACTGTCCCTTTTCCATCTCCCATTTTAATGAAGTGCTTTTCGAATTTCCTAGGCATACTACTACATGTAGCTTTAACTGGGTTCTAGAAATCTGAACTTCAGTCCTTACCGAGTCATCCCCCAGCCTTTGATTTTGTCTTTCTAAGTCTGAGCTACTTTACTTACTATGGCCCCTAGACCCATTTATTTTTTTCTTAAAGTTTTTTATTCTAATTTATCTTTGAACCTGAGTAAAATTTCATTATATATATATATATGTTATATATATATATGTTATATATATATGTTATATATATATATATATATATATGTTATATATATATATATATATATATATAATATTATATTATATTATATATTATATATATATCACATTTTATACTCCATTCTTCTGTTGCTAGACACCTAAGCTGACTTCGTTTTTTTCATGTTGTGAAAAGAACAGTGATAAACACACATGTTCAAGATATTCAAAGTACTTTGTATCCTGCTACAGAGATACTTGCACACGAACGTGTCTAAATTACTGAGCTTTAATGTATCAGAAATGTCATGAAATACAAACAAATGTCAAATGTAAACTAGACAATAAATATGAACTAACAGGTAATCCAATTATTTGTTTTATTAAATTGGAATTTATGGGGACTTTAAAATAACTGGTTAACATACTAAAGAAAATAAATTGTTCTTTGAACAACAAAATGAAGTCGTAATTGAAGAATCTAAAGAGAATTGAAAATTTAATAATGAAAGTCCAAGAAAAAGTTAAAACCACTATTTAGTGGTAGAAGAGACAAAGCACCAGTATAATAATGAGCTATGAAAAACTGAATTTTCATGAGAGAAAATGAAGTTTGAAAAAGCTCCAGTTTGGAGAAGAGAGAAGTGACCCAAGCCCTTGGAAGAGCCCAGAAGATCGTGAGTTGGATCCCAGACATTGGACGGTTGGAGATTGATTTTTGCTTTTGATTGTGTCTCTGCCCTGATATTTTCCCTTTTGAAGGAAGAAAGTATTTTAGTGGAACCCACAATTAAGAGACTTTTAATTGTAAAAAGACTTTGATTTTGTTAATTAGGATTTTGTCCCTGTGCCCTTTAGTGAGTCTAGCTAAGGGTTTATCTATCTTGTTGATTTTCTCAAAGAACCAACTCCTCGTTTGGTTAATTCTTTGAATAGTGCTTCTTGTTTCCACTTGGTTGATTTCACCCCTGAGTTTGATTATTTCCTGCTGTCTACTCCTCTTGGGTGAATTTGCTTCCTTTTTTTCTAGGGCTTTTAGATGTGTTGTCAAGCTGCTAGTATGTGCTGTCTCCCGTTTCTTCTTGGAGGCACTCAGAGCTATGAGTTTCCCTCTTAGAAATGCTTTCATTGTGTCCCATAGGTTTGGGTACGTTGTGGCTTCATTTTCATTAAACTCTAAAAAGTCTTTAATTTCTTTCTTAATTCCTTCCTTGACCAAGGTATCATTTAGAAGAGTGTTATTCAGTTTCCACGTGAATGTTGGCTTTCCATTATTTATGTTGTTATTGAAGATCAGTCTTAGGCCATGGTGGTCTGATAGGATACATGGGACAATTTCAATATTTTTGTATCTATTGAGGCCTGTTTTGTGACCAATTATATGGTCAATTTTGGAGAAGGTCCCGTGAGGTGCTGAGAAGAAGGTATATCCTTTTGTTTTAGGATAAAATGTTCTGTAGATATCTGTCAGATCCATTTGTTTCATAACTTCTGTTAGTTTCACTGTGTCCCTGTTTAGTTTCTGTTTCCACGATCTGTCCTTTGATGAAAGTGGTGTGTTGAAGTCTCCCACTATTATTGTGTGAGGTGCAATGTATGCTTTGAGCTTTACTAAAGTGTCTCTAATGAATGTGGCTGCCCTTGCATTTGGTGCGTAGATATTCAGAATTGAGAGTTCCTCTTGGAGGATTTTACCTTTGATGAGTATGAAGTGTCCCTCCTTGTCTTTTTTGATAACTTTGGGTTGGAAGTCGATTTTATCCGATATTAAAATGGCTACTCCAGCTTGTTTCTTCAGTCCATTTGCTTGGAAAATTGTTTTCCAGCCTTTCACTCTGAGGTAGTGTCTGTCTTTTTCCCTGAGATGGGTTTCCTGTAAGCAGCAGAATGTTGGGTCCTGTTTGTGTAGCCAGTCTGTTAGTCTATGTCTTTTTATTGGCGAGTTGAGACCACTGATGTTAAGAGATATTAAGGAAAAGTAATTGTTGCTTCCTTTTATTTTTGTTGTTAGAGTTGGCATTCTGTTCTTGTGGCTGTCTTCTTTTTGGTTTGTTGAATGATTACTTTCTTGGTTGTTCTAGGGCGTGATTTCCGTCCTTGTATTGCTTCTTTTCTGTTATTATCCTTTGAAGGGCTGGATTCGTGGAAAGATATTGTGTGAATTTGTTTTTGTCGTGGAATACTTTGGTTTCTCCATCTATGGTAATTGAGAGTTTGGCCAGGTATAGTAGCCTGGGCTGGCATTTGTGTTCTCTTAGTGTCTGTATAACATCTGTCCAGGCTCTTCTGGTTTTCATAGTCTCTGGTGAAAAGTCTGGTGTAATTCTGATAGGCCTTCCTTTATATGTTACTTGACCTTTCTCCCTTACTGCTTTTAATATTCTATCTTTATTTAGTGCATTTGTTGTTCTGATTATTATGTGTCGGGAGGAATTTCTTTTCTGCTCCAGTCTATTTGGAGTTCTGTAGGCTTCTTGTATGATCATGGGCATCTCTTTTTTTATGTTTGGGAAGTTTTCTTCTATTATTTTGTTGAAGATATTAGCTGGCCCTTTAAGTTGAAAATCTTCATTCTCATCAATTCCTATTATCCGTAGGTTTGGTCTTCTCATTGTGTCCTGGATTACCTGGATGTTTTGAGTTAGGATCCTTTTGCATTTTGTATTTTCTTTGACTGTTGTGTCGATGTTCTCTATCGAATCTTCTGCACCTGAGATTCTCTCTTCCATTTCTTGTATTCTGTTGCTGATGCTCGCATCTATGGTTCCAGATCTCTTTCCTAGGGTTTCTATCTCCAGCGTTGCCTCGCTTTGGGTTTTCTTTATTGTTTCTACTTCCCCTTTTAGTTCTAGTATGGTTTTGTTCATTTCCATCACCTGTTTGGATGTGTTTTCCTGTTTTTCTTTAATGATTTCTACCTGTTTGGCTGTGTTTTCCTGCTTTTCTTTAAGGGCCTGTAACTCTTTAGCAGTGCTCTCCTGTAATTCTTTAAGTGACTTATGAAAGTCCTTCTTGATGTCCTCTATCATCATCATGAGAAATGTTTTTAAATCTGGGTCTAGATGTTCGGTTGTGTTGGGGTGCCCAGGACTAGGTGGGGTGGGAGTGCTGCGTTCTGATGATGGTGAGTGGTCTTGATTTCTGTTAGTAGGATTCTTACGTTTGCCTTTCGCCATCTGGTAATCTCTGAAGCTAGCTGTTTTAGTTGTCACTGTTAAGAGCTTGTTCTTCAGGTGACTCTGTTAGCCTCTATAAGCAGACCTGGAGGGTAGCACTCTCCTTAGTTTCAGTGGGCAGAGTATTCTCTGCAGGCAAGCTCTCTTCTTGCAGGGCAGGTACCCAGATATCTGGTGTTCGAACCAGACTCCTGGCAGAAGTTGTGTTCCACTCACTAGAGGTCTTAGGATCTCGTGTGGAATCCTGTGTGGGCCCTTGCGGGTGTCAGGCGACTCCGCTGGCAAGGTAGCCCGGGGCTCGAGTGGAGTGGAAGGGGTTTGTGCCCCAGATCAAGCCCGGGTAACCTGCTTCCCTATGTACAGCAGTCTCAGGTTCCGCGCGATTGGATTGGGGCAGGCGCTATGTTCCACTCACCAGAGGTCTTAGGATCCCGTGGGGAGTCCCGTGTGGGCCCTTGCGGGTGTTGGGCAAGACTCTGCTGGCAAGGTAGCCCGGGGCTCGAGTGGAGCTGAAGGGGCTTGTGCCCCAGATCAGGCCCGGGTAGCCTGCTTCCCTATGTACCGCAGTCTCAGGTTCCGCGCGATTGGATTGGGGCAGGCACTGTGTTCCACTCACCAGAGGTCTTAGGATCCCGTGGGGGGTCCCGTGTGGGCCCTTGCCGGTGTTGGGCAAGACTCTGCTGGCAAGGTAGCCCGGGGCTCGAGTCGAGCAGAAGGGACTTGTGCCCCAGATCAGGCCCGGGTAGCCTGCTTCCCTATGTCAATAAGACAAAAAGACCACCAACAGATTGGGAAAGGATCTTTACCTATCCTAAATCAGATAGGGGACTAATATCCAACATATATAAAGAACTCAAGAAGGTGGACTTCAGAAAATCAAATAACCCCATTAAAAAATGTGGCTCAGAACTGAACAAAGAATTCTCACCTGAGGAATACCGAATGGCAGAGAAACACCTGAAAAAATGTTCAACATCCTTAATCATCAGGGAAATGCAAATCAAAACAACCCTGAGATTCCACCTCACACCAGTCAGAATGGCTAAGATCAAAAATTCAGGTGACAGCAGATGCTGGCGTGGATGTGGAGAAAGAGGAACACTCCTCCATTGTTGGTGGGAGTGCAGGCTTGTACAACCACTCTGGAAATCAGTCTGGCAGTTCCTCAGAAAATTGGACATAGTACTACCGGAGGATCCAGCAATACCTCTCCTGGGCATATATCCAGAAGATGCCCCAACTGGTAAGAAGGACACATGCTCCACTATGTTCGTAGCAGCCTTATTTATAATAGCCAGAACCTGGAAAGAACCTAGATGCCCCTCAACAGAGGAATGGATACAGAAAATATGGTCCATCTACACAATGGAGTACTAATCAGCTATTAAAAAGAATGAATTTATGAAATTCCTAGCCAAATGGATGGACCTGGAGGGCATCATCCTGAGTGAGGTAACACATTCACAAAGAAACTCACACAATATGTACTCACTGATAAGTGGATATTAGCCCCAAACCTAGGATACCCAAGATATAAGATATAATTTGCTAAACACATGAAACTCAAGAAGAATGAAGACTGAAGTGTGGACACTATGCCCCTCCTTAGAAGTGGGAACAAAACACCCATGGAAGGAGTTACAGAGACAAAGTTTGGAGCTGAGATGAAAGGATGGACCATGTAGAGACTGCCATATCCAGGGATCCACCCCATGACACCATTGCATACACTAGCAAGATTTTATTGAAAGGACCCAGATGTAGCTGTCTCTTGTGAGACTATGCCGGGGCCTAGCAAACACAGAAGTGGATGCTCACAGTCAGCTAATGGATGGACCATAGGGCTCCCAATGGAGGAGCTAGAGAAAGTAGCCAAGGAGCTAAAGGGATCTGCAACCCTATAGGTGGAACAACATTATGAACTAACCAGTACCCCGGAGCTCTTGACTCTAGCTGCATATATATCAAAAGATGGCCTAGTCGGCCATCGCTGCAAAGAGAGGCCCATTGGACTTGCAAACTTTATATGCCCCAGTACAGGGGAACACCAGGGCCAAAAAGGGGGAGTGGGTGGGCGGGGGAGTGGGGGTGGGTGGATATGGGGGACTTTTGGTATAGCATTGGAAATGTAAATGAGCTAAATACCTAATAAAAAATGGAAAAAAAAAGAAAAAAAAAGACTTTGAATTTTAAAAGACATGGATATTTTAAAGAGATTGAAATTTTAAGAATATGTAAAGACTGTGGGATGTTTAAAGTGATTTAGATCTTGGAGATAATAAGAATGTAAGGGTTGTGGCATACTAGAGATGTGTTTGTGTGTCAAGTTGACAAGGGGTCAATTGGACTGGCTAGTTTTGTGTCAACTTGACACAGCTGGAGTTATCACAGAGAAAGGAGCTTCAGTTGAGGAAATGCCTCCATGAGATCCAACTGTAAGGCATTTTCTCAATTAGTGATCAAGGGGGAAAAGCCCCTTGTGGGTAGAAACATCTCTGGGCTGGTAGTCTTGGGTTCTATATGAGAGCAGGCTGAGCAAGCCAGTAAAGGACATCCCTCCATGGCTTCTGCATCAGCTCCTGCTTCCTGACCTGCTTGAGTTCCAGTCCTGGCTTCCTTTGGTGATGAACAGCAGTATGGAAATGTAAGCTGAATAAACCCTTTTCTCCCCAAACTGCTTCTTGATCATGATGTTTGTGCAGGAATAGAAACCCTGACTAAGACAGTGAGTTTCTCCAGTAGTCTTATCTAGTGGTGAACACTGTAAGCTACAATGACCAAAATAAAGTGATATGCCCATTGGTTCAATGGTGGCACGAATGTTTTCTGGGCCTCTTCTTGTTAGATTTAAAGCTCCCCACTCTAAGATTAAAAATATGTTTGGTTCCAGGTCCCCAATACTGTGAGTTATGGCTAAGTTCACGACCATTGATTTTTGAGAGCCTGCCCTATCCCAACTCTCTGGGACATCCTGGAGATGCTCACTACTTCCTCACCCTATCAGGTGCATATTTCTATGCATTCTCATGGCCATCTGGCCATCTATTCTGTCTCTCCCCCATGTTATCCAGACCCCCCCAATCCTCTTTCCATCCCCTCTTTTACTCATGTTTCCTCCATCTATCTACCTCCTATGACTCGTTTATCCCTGTTTCTAAGTGACACTGAAACATCCTCACTTGGCCTTCTTTCTTGTTTAACTTCTTTGGGTCTATGGGGTATATATGGCTAGTCTAAATATTTTGACTAATATCCCCTAATCATTGTATATGTACTATGCTTATTCTTTTGGGTCTGAGTTACCTCACTCAAGATGATATTCTCGAGTTCCATTCATTTGCCTGAAAAATTCATGATGTCTTTGTTTTAAATAGATGAATAGTATTGGATTGTGTATATGTACATTTTCTTTATAGATTCTTCAGTTGAGTACATCTAGGTACTTCTAAAACATTCTTGTTACCGTTGAGCCAATGGGTATATCTCTTTGCATTGGTCATTGTAGTAGCTTACAGGGTGCACAGCTGGGTAAGACCTAGGATGACTTTTTCCCCTGCTGCCACCAGAATGTAAAGCACCTTATGATAAAAGGAAACTTTTCAGTTTACTGAAGTCCCATTTACTAATTGTTGATAGCTGGGTCTTGATGTAGAACTATTCCCAGGGTTTCTGAGAAAACTCCATATCTATTTCCAAAGTGGTTGTGCAAGTTTGTACTCCTACCAGCAATGGAAAAATGCCTCCCCTCAAGTTCTACATCCTTGCCAGAATGTGCTGTTTCTTCAGTTTTTGATATTAGCCATTCTGGTGGGTGTAAGATAAAATCTCAGACTACTTTTGATTTGCATTTCTCATATGTCTAAGGAATTTGAACATTTCTCTAAGTGTTTCTTGGCTGGGATTTATTCCTATGTTGACTACTTTCTGTTTAGCACTATACCTTACTTTTAAAAATGTGTTGTTTGGTTTTTTGGTGTCTAACTTCTTAAATTTTTTATATATTTTGGATATAAGCCCTCTGTTTGATGTAGGGTTGGTGAAGACATTTTCCCAATCTGTAGGCTGCCATTTTGTTCTCTTAACAGTAGCTAGAGAAAGCACACAAGGAGCTGAAGGGGTCTGCAACCCTTATAGGTAAAACAACAATATGAACTAATCAGTACCCCCAGAGCTCCTGTCTCTAGCTGCATATGTAGCAGAAGATGGCCTAGTCGGCCATCACTGGGAAGAGAGGGCCTTTGGTATTGCAAACTTTGTATGCCCCAGTACAGGGGAATGCCAGGGCCAAGAAGTGGGAGTGGGTGGGTAGGGGAGCAGGGTTGGGGGAGGGTATAGGGAACTTTCGGGACAGCATTTGAAATGTATATAAAGAAAATATCTAATAAAAAATACAAAAAAAGAGAATTTTTTTCAGTTTCATTTGCTCCCATTTATTATTGATCTTAGGGCTTAAGCTGTTGATGTTTTGTTCAGAAAACAGTTTCTTCTGTACCAATGCATTCAAGGTTGTTCCCTACTTTGTCATATATTACATTTGACAGTGTGGCCAGATTTATGTTGAGGTCTTTGATCCACTTGGACTTGAGTTTTTGCAGGGTAATTATGAATCTATTTGTATTCTTTTATAGCTAAACATCCCATTAAAACAGCACCATTTGTTGAAGATGCTTTTTCCCTTGTTATATGACTTTGGCTTCTTTGTCAAAAATTAAATGTCCATAGGTATGTGGGTTTATTTCAAGGTCTTTGATTCAATTAAATTGTTCAATCTCTCTGTCTCTGTATCAATACCATGCAAGTTTATTAGTATTGCTCTGCAGAAGGAAACCTGGAGATGGAAAGCCTATGTCACTTTACATTTATAAAAATTAGTATTTGTATTTTCTATTTAATGTTATTTGACTATAGCATTCTCTTTTTCTAATAATAGCTGCAAACCTTTATTTTTTTCAGGTGTGTTTTCTTACAACACTCTTATTTTTGACACAGATTGTCTTATATATGCTTCTTGAAATAACATATGTTCATGTGATTTTCAGTGACATTTTACATTACACTTTCAAACATACAGTTTAGCCATTTTAAATTTAATTCAATAAATGATGTTTTTATCTAATATTATTTTATATTTGCTATTTATTTTATTCTTGTAGTTCTATGTTTTTTAGTAGAGCTAGATTTGCTTATCATGCAAAATCTTCAGGTATTTATTTATAAAAAATATTGAAAAGATAAGTTTATCTAACAAATAACTTATCAAAATTCAACTAAAAGGTCATTTGCTCATTCCTAGATGATCTAAACACTCTAGAAAAATTTCCTTTCAGTATGATTTTAAAACCTCTATATGAAGTTAAAAAACAATACTTAAACATATAAACATAGTGGTAAACTATGATTACATTTCCCTTCTCTTTCCTCTTTGTGTATTTATTCATAACTCTATTTAAAATGTACATTACAGTTTCAGTATATTAAATCATGTTAGAGATTGAACAGGAAATGTACTCCTTTGAGTTATATCTATAATCTTGGTTTTTCCATGGCCTTTTCCATTCTCTCTGTTAAATTGCTACCATGTGAGAAGTGAGTTTACTGTACCACTCATACCTGCTGTTATGATGCTTATCCCAGACCCATAGAAATGGAATAAGCTGATGATAGAGTGAAACCTCTGAGACCATAGGATTTTCTACCCTTGAACTCTTTCTCTCCAGTATTTCTCACTGGTAAGGATAGTATTCCTTGTTAATAGATAAGTATTCATATAGATTACAATTTCCTTAAGATATACTTATCACTAAATTTTTTGGTTTTTTGGTAATTCTGAATATTGAACTCAGAGATGTATGCATGATAGTCAAGTACTCTGCCAGTGAATTGCATCCCAGCCTCAAAAAGTGTCAGCTATTGGATGGATCACAGGGCCCCCAATGGAGGAGCTAGAGAAAGTACCCAAGGAGCTAGGGTCTGCAACCCTATAGGTGGAACAACAATATGAACTAACCAGTACCCCCCAGAGCTCGTGTTTCTAGCTGCATATGTATCAAAAGAAGGCTCAGTTGGCCATCATTGGAAAGAAAGGCCCATCGACCTTGCGAACTTTATATGCCTCAGTACAGGGGAACGCCAGGGCCAAGAAGTGGGAGTGGGTGGGTAGGGGGGTGGGGGGGGTAGGGGGACCTTTGGGATAGCATTGGAAATGTAAATGAAGAAAATACCTAGTAAAAATAAATACAAATTTCAAAGAAATAATTATATTAAAATTATGTAGTTATCACACCCCAAATTTTAAATAAAATATTTCAAGACCATCGTAAAAAGAAAAATGAAGTACTGGATATTGAACACAGAGCTTTTTAATACCAAGCAAATACTCTACCAATTGGCTTTATCATTGGTATTGATGTGTTTACATTAATAATCACCCCTTCTTTTACCTTGTTATTTAGTATACTGAGATACATTGTTTTTAACAGGCTACAGACCTTCATATATCTTCAAATCTGTTCTTTTTGTCTTTGTATATTGAGTAATTTGACTATCATCATCTCTCTTCACGTTATTTTTGTAAATGATCTATGATTAGTCATCTGTTCCAGCGTCTTGCTTAAGTATGTAAATGGGTTATATATAGGTCTGATCTTATTTCTTCTGAAAGTAGTCTACTATTTTTTGGAGGGGACAGGTGGAATTTTTCATGACTGACTGAAGATATTTTATGAAAATACATATTTACACTCATTCTTCCATGTGAATCCCAATAGTTATTCAGTTGTCTTTCAATGTATGTATAAGTATTTAGTTCAAAGTTTTTCATTCTGTTTCATTATAAAATAATCCCACAAGAATATAGTTTTACTACTTTTATTTTCTTTAGTAATTTTTTAAAAGGATATTCATTTTTACTTTATGTGTATAACTGTTTTGCCCCCAGAGACCAGAAACATATTGTACCCCCTAAATCTGGTGTTACAATTGGCTGTGAGCTGCCTTGTGAAAGCTAGTTGAAGCCAAGTATGCTACAATAGCAGCAAGTGCTTTCAACTGCTGAGCCATACGTCAAGTCCAACATTCTTTATTAAAATTTATTATTTATAGGCTTGATATCCTATACCTATTGAGTCTTATATAATTTCCCCATTTTTGTATTATTTAAATAAAAAAGGATTTATTTCCTTGTTTTGCAGACAAAAGGGGAAAGTGATAAGCACTAACAAATGTTTCTTTTCTGTTGAATGCTGAAGTAACAATCGGGGTTTTTGTCATTTTCAAACTGCCTCATTTTATTGAAAGCCATGAATCTCTTAAACTTCTGAATCAAAGATTTCTGTTATTATTTTGGTATTCTTTAAAAAGACTTCCCATTTTCTGACCATGTTATGCACCAATATATACAAAAGGCGTTTGGGGCCCTGTGACCAGTAGGTCTGTCACTTAAACCTTGAGAAGCCTGAGAGCAAAGTATCTTCCACAGACCTTCAGCATAGTGAAAATTGAATGTATTTGAAAGTCACATCACAAAAATAGTAAAAGCTCTGCCTTGGATAACTTGCTTATAAAATGCAGCTTTAGAAAATCCCTAGAACCTGAGTGTTTTATCTAATACAAAAACATAAATCCATTACTTCACAAGAAAAGGAACAGGAATTTATTTGCATATACTCAGGAACATAAAATGGAAAGGTAAAACCCAATATACAGAACATGTGTCATTTTTGGAATATAGTGAAGAACGATGAAATGTTGTAAGTTAAAATTTAATTTCGGGGACCCGCCGAACTTAGGAAATTAGTCTGAACAGGTGAGAGGGTGCGCCAGAGAACCTGACAGCTTCTGGAACAGGCGGAAGCACAGAGGCGCTGAGGCAGCACCCTTTGTGGGCCGGGGACAGCCAGCCACCATCCGGACCGGAGGACAGGTGCCCGCCCGGCTGGGGAGGCGGCCTAAGCCACAGCAGCAGCGGTCGCCATCTTGGTCCGAGACCCGCCGAACTTAGGAAATTAGTCTGAACAGGTGAGAGGGTGCGCCAGAGAACCTGACAGCCTCTGGAACAGGCAGAAGCACAGAGGCGCTGAGGCAGCACCCTGTGTGGGCCGGGGACAGCCGGCCACCTTCCGGACTGGAGGACAGGTGCCCACCCGGCTGGGGAGGCGGCCTAAGCCACAGCAGCAGCGGTCGCCATCTTGGTCCCGGGACTCCAAGGAACTTAGGAATTTAGTCTGCTTAGGTGAGAGTCTGTACCACCTGGGAACTGCCAAAGCAACACACTGTCTGAGAAAGGTCCTGTTTTGGGCCTTCTTCTTCGGCCAGGAGGAGGTCCAAATACAAGATATCTGCGCACCTTCCCTGTAAGAGAGCTTGCCAGCAGAGAGTGCTCTGAGCACTGAAACTCAGAGGAGAGAATCTGTCTCCCAGGTCTGCTGATAGACGGTAACAGAATCACCAGAAGAACAATCTCTAAACAGAGTCAACTATAACTACTAACTCCAGAGATTACCAGATGGCGAAAGGTAAACGGAGGAATCTTACTAACAGGAACCAAGACCACTCACCATCACCAGAACCCAGCACACCCACTTCGCCCAGTCCAGGGAACCCCAACACACCTGAGAACCTAGACCTAGATTTAAAAGCATATCTCATGATGATGGTAGAGGACATCAAGAAGGACTTTAATAAATCACTTAAAGAAATACAGGAGAACACTGCTAAAGAGTTACAAGTCCTTAAAGAAAAACAGGAAAACACAATCAAACAGGTAGAAGTCCTTACAGAAAAAGAGGAAAAAACATACAAACAGGTGATGGAAATGAACAAAACCATACTAGACCTAAAAAGGGAAGTAGACACAATAAAGAAAACTCAAAGCGAGGCAACACTAGAGATAGAAACCCTAGGAAAGAAATCTGGAACCATAGATTTGAGCATCAGCAACAGAATACAAGAGATGGAAGAGAGAATCTCAGGTGCAGAAGATTCCATAGAGAACATCGGCACAACAATCAAAGAAAATGGGAAATGCAAAAAGATCCTAACTCAAAATATCCAGGAAATCCAGGACACAATAAGAAGACCAAACGTACGGATAATAGGAGTGGATGAGAATGAAGATTTTCAACTCAAAGGTCCAGCAAACATCTTCAACAAAATTATTGAAGAAAACTTCCCAAATCTAAAGAATGAGATGCATATGAACATACAAGAAGCCTACAGAACTCCAAATAGACTGGACCAGAAAAGAAATTCCTCCCGACACATAATAATCAGAACATCAAATGCACTAAATAAAGATAGAATACTAAAAGCAGTAAGGGAAAAAGGTCAAGTAACATATAAAGGCAAGCCTATCAGAATTACACCAGATTTTTCACCAGAGACTATGAAAGCCAGAAGAGCCTGGACAGATGTTATACAGACACTAAGAGAACACAAACTGCAGCCCAGGCTACTATACCCAGCCAAACTCTCAATTATCATAGAGGGAGAAACCAAAGTATTCCACGACAAAACCAAATTCACGCATTATCTCTCCACGAATCCAGCCCTTCAAAGGATAATAACAGAAAAAAACCAATACAAGAACGGGAACAACGCCCTAGAAAAAACAAGAAGGTAATCCCTCAACAAACCTAAAAGAAGACAGCCACAAGAACAGAATGCCACCTTTAACAACTAAAATAACAGGAAGCAACAATTACTTTTCCTTAATATCTCTTAACATCAGTGGTCTCAACTCGCCAATAAAAAGACATAGACTAACAAACTGGCTACACAAACAAGACCCAACATTTTGCTGCTTACAGGAAACTCATCTCAGAGAAAAAGATAGACACTACCTCAGAATGAAAGGCTGGAAAACAATTTTCCAAGCAAATGGTATGAAGAAACAAGCAGGAGTAGCCATCCTAATATCTGATAAGATTGACTTCCAACCCAAAGTCATCAAAAAAGACAAGGAGGGACACTTCATTCTCATCAAAGGTAAAATCCTCCAAGAGGAACTCTCAATTCTGAATATCTATGCTCCAAATACAAGAGCAGCCACATTCACTAAAGAAACTTTAGTAAAGCTCAAAGCACACATTGCGCCTCACACAATAATAGTGGGAGACTTCAACACACCACTTTCACCAATGGACAGATCATGGAAACAGAAACTAAACAGGGACACACTGAAACTAACAGAAGTGATGAAACAAATGGATCTGACAGATATCTACAGAACATTTTATCCTAAAACAAAAGGATATACCTTCTTCTCAGCACCTCATGGTACCTTCTCCAAAATTGACCACATAATAGGTCACAAATCAGGCCTCAACAGATTCAAAAATATTGAAATTGTCCCATGTATCCTATCAGATCACCATGCACTAAGGCTGATCTTCAATAACAAAATAAATAACAGAAAGCCAACATTCACATGGAAACTGAACAACACTCTTCTCAATGATACCTTGGTCAAGGAAGGAATAAAGAAAGAAATTAAAGACTTTTTAGAGTTTAATGAAAATGAAGCCACAACGTACCCAAACCTTTGGGACACAATGAAAGCATTTCTAAGAGGGAAACTCATAGCTATGAGTGCCTTCAAGAAAAAACGGGAGAGAGCACATACTAGCAGCTTGACAACACATCTAAAAGCTCTAGAAAAAAAGGAAGCAAATTCACCCAAGAGGAGTAGACGGCAGGAAATAATCAAACTCAGGGGTGAAATCAACCAAGTGGAAACAAGAAGAACTATTCAAAGAATTAACCAAACGAGGAGTTGGTTCTTTGAGAAAATCAACAAGATAGATAAACCCTTAGCTAGACTCACTAAAGGGCACAGGGACAAAATCCTAATTAACAAAATCAGAAATGAAAAGGGAGACATAACAACAGATCCTGAAGAAATCCAAAACACCATCAGATCCTTCTACAAAAGGCTATACTCAACAAAACTGGAAAACCTGGACGAAATGGACAAATTTCTGGACAGATACCAGGTACCAAAGTTGAATCAGGATCAAGTTGACCTTCTAAACAGTCCCATATCCCCTAAAGAAATAGAAGCAGTTATTAATAGTCTCCCAGCCAAAAAAAGCCCAGGACCAGATGGGTTTAGTGCAGAGTTCTATCAGACCTTCAAAGAAGATCTAACTCCAGTTCTGCACAAACTTTTTCACAAGATAGAAGTAGAAGGTATTCTACCCAACTCATTTTATGAAGCCACTATTACTCTGATACCTAAACCACAGAAAGATCCAACAAAGATAGAGAACTTCAGACCAATTTCTCTTATGAACATCGATGCAAAAATTCTTAATAAAATTCTCGCTAACCGAATCCAAGAACACATTAAAGCAATCATCCATCCTGACCAAGTAGGTTTTATTCCAGGGATGCAGGGATGGTTTAATATACGAAAATCCATCAATGTAATCCATTATATAAACAAACTCAAAGACAAAAACCACATGATCATCTCGTTAGATGCAGAAAAAGCATTTGACAAGATCCAACACCCATTCATGATAAAAGTTCTGGAAAGATCAGGAATTCAAGGCCAATACCTAAACATGATAAAAGCAATCTACAGCAAACCAGTAGCCAACATCAAAGTAAATGGAGAGAAGCTGGAAGCAATCCCACTAAAATCAGGGACTAGACAAGGCTGCCCACCTTCTCCCTACCTTTTCAACATAGTACTTGAAGTATTAGCCAGAGCAATTCGACAACAAAAGGAGATCAAGGGGATACAAATTGGAAAAGAGGAAGTCAAAATATCACTTTTTGCAGATGATATGATAGTATATATAAGTGACCCTAAAAATTCCAACAGAGAACTCCTAAACCTGATAAACAGCTTCGGTGAAGTAGCTGGATATAAAATTAACTCAAACAAGTCAATGGCCTTTCTCTACACAAAGAATAAACAGGCTGAGAAAGAAATTAGGGAAACAACACCCTTCTCAATAGCCACAAATAATATAAAATATCTCGGCGTGACTCTTACGAAGGAAGTGAAAGATCTGTATGATAAAAACTTCAAGTCTCTGAAGAAAGAAATTAAAGAAGATCTCAGAAGATGGAAAGATCTCCCATGCTCATGGATTGGCAGGACCAACATTGTAAAAATGGCTATCTTGCCAAAAGCAATCTACAGATTCAATGCAATCCCCATTAAAATTCCAACTCAATTCTTCAACGAATTGGAAGGAGCAATTTGCAAATTCATCTGGAATAACAAAAAACCGAGGATAGCAAAAACTCTTCTCAAGGATAAAAGAACCTCTGGTGGAATCACCATGCCTGACCTAAAGCTTTACTACAGAGCAATTGTGATAAAAACTGCATGGTACTGGTATAGAGACAGACAAGTGGACCAATGGAATAGAATTGAAGACCCAGAAATGAACCCACACACCTATGGTCACTTGATCTTCGACAAGGGAGCCAAAACCATCCAGTGGAAGAAAGACAGCATTTTCAACAATTGGTGCTGGCACAACTGGTTGTTATCATGTAGAAGAATGCGAATCGATCCATACTTATCTCCTTGTACTAAGGTCAAATCTAAGTGGATCAAGGAACTTCACATAAAACCAGAGACACTGAAACTTATAGAGGAGAAAGTGGGGAAAAGCCTTGAAGATATGGGCACAGGGGAAAAATTCCTGAACAGAACAGCAATGGCTTGTGCTGTAAGATCGAGAATTGACAAATGGGACCTAATGAAACTCCATAGTTTCTGCAAGGCAAAAGACACTGTCTATAAGACAAAAAGACCACCAACAGACTGGGAAAGGATCTTTACCTATCCTAAATCAGATAGGGGACTAATATCCAACATATATAAAGAACTCAAGAAGGTGGACCTCAGAAAATCAAATAACCCCCTTAAAAAATGGGGCTCAGAACTGAACAAAGAATTCTCACCTGAGGAATACCGAATGGCAGAGAAGCACCTGAAAAAATGTTCAACATCCTTAATCATCAGGGAAATGCAAATCAAAACAACCCTGAGATTCCACCTCACACCAGTGAGAATGGCTAAGATCAAAAATTCAGGTGACAGCAGATGCTGGTGAGGATGTGGAGAAAGAGGAACACTCCTCCATTGTTGGTGGGATTGCAGGCTTGTACAACCACTCTGGAAATCAGTCTGGCGGTTCCTCAGAAAATTGGACATAGAACTACCGGAGGATCCAGCAATACCTCTCCTGGGCATATATCCAGAAGAAGCCCCAACTGGTAAGAAGGACACATGCTCCACTATGTTCATAGCAGCCTTATTTATAATAGCCAGAAACTGGAAAGAACCCAGATGCCCCTCAACAGAGGAATGGATACAGAAAATGTGGTACATCTACACAATGGAGTACTACTCAGCTATTAAAAAGAATGAATTTATGAAATTCCTAGCCAAATGGATGGACCTGGAGAGCATCATCCTGAGTGAGGTAACACAATCACAAAGGAACTCACACAATATGTACTCACTGATAAGTGGATACTAGCCCAAAACCTAGGATACCCACGATATAAGATACAATTTCCTAAACACATGAAACTCAAGAAAAATGAAGACTGAAGTGTGGACACTATGCCCCTCCTTAGAAGTGGGAACAAAACACCCATGGAAGGAGTTACAGAAACAAAGTATGGAGCTGAGATGAAAGGATGGACCATGTAGAGACCGCCATATCCAGGGATCCACCCCATAATCAGCTTCCAAATGCTGACACCATTGCATACACTAGCAAGATTTTACTGAAAGGACCCAGATGTAGCTGTCTCTTGTGAGACTATGCCGGGGCCTAGCAAACACAGAAGTGGATGCTCACAGTCAGCTAATGGATGGATCACAGGGCTCCCAATGGAGGAGCTAGAGAAAGTACCCAAGGAGCTAAAGGGATCTTCAACCCTATAGGTGGAACAACATTATGAACTAACCAGTACCCCTGAGCTCTTGACTCTAGCTGCATATGTATCAAAAGATGGCCTAGTCGGCCATCACTGGAAAGAGAGGCCCATTGGACACGCAGACTTTGTGTGCCCCGGTACAGGGGAACGCCAGGGCCAAAGGGGGGGAGTGGGTGGGTAGGGGAGTGGGGGTGGGTGGGTAAGGGGGACTTTTGGTATAGCATTGGAAATGTAAATGAGCTAAATACCTAATTAAAAAAAAAAAAAAAAAAAAAAAAAAGATTCTCTGACCGATTACGTATAGCAAGATAACCTGTGACTGATTCTAACTTTGTCATTTAGTAACCCACAATAACAAAATTGTTAAAGAATTGTGGTGATTTGAATATGCTTGGCCCAGGGAGTGGCGCTGTTAGGAATTATGGCCTTGTTGGTGTTGGTGTGGCCTTGTTGGAGTAGGTATGTCACTGTGGGGATGGACTTTGAGATCCTCCACCTAGCCGGCTAGAAGACAGTCTTCTCCTGAATGCCTGTGGATGCAGATGTAAAACTCTCAGCTACTTTCTTAGCACCATGTCTAAGAATAAAAAATTCATGGATGCTGCAATGTTTCCTGCCTTGATGATAATGGACTGAACCTGTGAACCATGATCTAGCCCCAAATAAATGTCCTTATAAGAAAAAAAAAAAAAAAAAGAGTTTTGATACTAAGTATAATCAATTACCTAGATAATGACATACAATGCATACATGATAATTGTACAAATACCAATAAAATGGCTATCTTCTAAATAAAAAAAAAATAAATAAAATTTAATTTCAAATAAAACAAGTACAAGAAAAATTTTAGGGTAGTAAATGCTTTCTACTATTAACAAAAAAAAAAAAAAAGTCTTTTATTTAAAATGTCAGTCCAATATATATTCACTTATATCCAGATAGTTAATCAAGTCAGATGAAAATATTTTGCTTTGCTACTCAATCCCTTCAGTCTTCAGAGTGTTTCTCTTATACCAATATGAGTATCACCATGCATAATGGGATTTCAAGTCTTGAATAAAGGGCATGCATTTTGCATCGACGTCTCTATAAAATAACCTTTGCTATATGGGGTGTTTCTAATCCAGCAGTAAGTTGGTAAGGTTTAGTCTTGGATGACATATGTATCTGAGTAATAAGTAGCCTCTGTTACTCATCAGGTTATTATTGGGTAAAATGTAGATTTTGAAGATAAAAATAGAGCGAGCTTTTGTCATGATTCACTGCTAGAATTTGCATGACCTTTAATGTGTTAGCTTTTGAATGCCTGTGGGTTTGGACTTGCCAACCTACACTCAACTGTCTTTGCTGACATGCCCTTATAAATGTATATAGCCGGTATGTAACAAGGTGAAGATTCCTTACCTGATTTAATAAAATACTTCGATATAAAAAATATGTATTAAGTGAACCTGTTGCTAGAAGTATGTGAATCACTATTCACAGAAAATTTGTATTCTTTTTGTCTACCCATATTAGATCAGTTGCAAATTTTGATGATGTTACTCCATAGAATTGATGCTTACTTGATGCTGTTTATATCAGTTATTTATCTTGGTGAGCAGTTGAATTTGCATACTCAATCTTTTATTACACTGAGGATATAAGAACAGTAGTACGGTTAGATATCAAGCAGAAAAATATGTTATTAGTGTGTTATTCTTAGAAAGGAAAAATATTTACCCATTCTAAAATGCAACAGATATAAAATATCTATTTAAAACAACAGTGAATTAAGTATGAGCCTGTGTTTATAATATTTCTTTAAAAAAATTAGACTTAGTTTTCCTTTTGTTGCTGAGATTCTGCCTGTTTATTCTACTATCAAGTTGGAAACAACATGGAAAATGCATATTTGAAAAACATTTCTTTATGTTGGTTCCTTTCATTCCTTATAAGCAAATAGCAACCCTGGTACTGAATATATTAAGGAACCTATATTAAAGTATATTTTTATGCAGAATGAATATTTTTTGCTATGGGCCATCTGTTGTAAATGCCATTTACCTTTTCACATGTCATACAAAAGTATTTTTAGATATTTTTGTGCAAAAATATGTCCTGATTACAACCTTCCCATATGGCTTCTACATATTTCTATTGGAAAAGTCATTATCTATAGTTTTGATGCAATGTAGTAAGATAACATTGACTTTTGCCTGCTACTTTCTAAGAAATTATTGAGTCATGTTCTTTTATGAATCATTCCTTACTATTCTACTTGATTTAATTAAATGATAAGTTATTGATAGAAGGCCAAAACCAAGTCTAGCAGCATGTTAGAAATTCAAAATGACACATATTCTCCATTTTCAAAGAATATATATTTTGTTGTGGGAGGATATCTGAGAAAGACAATAAGCACAGTTTAATTAGATGTATAAATGCTGAAAAATTACAGATCACTAAGAAATCAATATATTATATATAAAAACAAAAGTTATGCTATGCTATGGGAAATACAATGTCAAATATTGAAGAATCCTAAGTAATAAGAAATTTAGACTTAAGCTCAAAAAACAAATAATATATAGCTGTGAATGGATGTGATAAGTGTTCAGATCAGAGTAAATCCCATGTTCCTGAAACACATAGGAAGACCATTTAATCAAGTGTTAGTATTTTAAGCAATAATTTTTAGAAAAGTATATAACAGAACTGAGAGTCTCAAAGAGTTATATTAATAGACAGGAGAAGATAGAAAATTGACCTATGTATAATTTTCATGGGGCTAAAATATAAGTGGTAAGGATAGCCTAGAACTGGAAAGTAAAAGTAATTAGTTACAGCTTAAGCATACATACCACATTTAAATTTAATATACTTTTTTTTCCAAAGAATTGAAGGTTTATTATGATTCCCATTCTATATTGGTTTAAAGAATCCATGATATAATAATGTTTCAAATTTATTTTGCATCTAGAGTCACTCAGTGAAAATGTCAGTGATCTAATCTCTCTCTATTGCAAGAACTTGAGCAATATGCTTAATATCTAAGTACCTCATTGTCATTAAAAATAATCAGGTGATAAAAGTACTTTCCTCATATATTACCCTAAATCCCACATATCTCTATTTTAAAGTTCTTAAAATATTGACTAGAATACATACTTTACCAATTAAGTATTATTTATTATTTTTAATGTATATATACATATATTCACAAGAAAGGCCATTCAACATGAAGCCTTATTAAAAGAATTAAGACTATGAATCTCGGTTAATACTACTTACTATAGAATAAGGCACCAATGTTCCCTTATTTAAAAATAGAAATAAATAAAAACCTCATGTTTCTTAATGAATCAATATAAAAATTGTATCTATTAATTGTCTTAATCAGGGTTTCTATTGATGTAAAGAGACACCATGAAAAAGCCTCGAAGATATGGGTACGGGAGAAAAAATCCTGAATAGAACAGCAATGGCTTGTGCTGTAAGATCCAAAATCGACAAATGGGACCTCATAAAATTGCAAAGCTTCTGCAAGGCAAAAAACACCGTCAATAAGACAAAAAGGCCACCAATAGATTGGGAAAGGATCTTTACCTATCCTAAATCTGATAGGGGACTAATATCCAATATATAGAAAGAACTCAAGAAGGTGGAATCCAGAAAATCAAATAACCCCATTAAAATGGGGCTCAGAGCTAAAAATGAATTCTCACCCGAGGAATACCGAATGGCTGAGAAGCACCTGAAAAGATGTACAACATCCTTAATTATCAGGGAAATGCAAATCAAAACAACCCTGAGATTCCATCTCACACCAGTCAGAATGGCTAAGATAAAAAATTCAGGTGACAACAGATGCTGGCAAGGATGTGAAGAAAGAGAAACACTCCTCCATTGTTGGTGGGATTGCAAGCTTGTACAACCACTCTGGAAATCAGTCTGCCGGTTCCTCAGAAAATTGGACATAGTACTACTGGAGGATCCCGCAATACCTCTCCTGGGCATATATCCAGAAGATGTTCCAACCGGTAAGAAAAACACATGCTCCACTATGTTCATAGCAGCCTTATTTATAATAGCCAGAAGCTGGAAAGAACCCAGATGCCCCTCAACAGAGGAATGGATATAGAAAATGTGGTACATTTACACAATGGAGTACTACTCTACTCAGCTATTAAAAAGAATGAATTTATGAAAATCCTAGGCAAATGAATGGACCTGGAGGGCATCATCCTGAGTAAGGTAACACATTCACAAAGAAACTCACACAATATGTACTCACTGATAAGTGGATATTAGCCCAGAAACTTAGAATATGGAAGATATGATACAATTTACTAAACACATGAAACTGAAGAAGAACGAAGACCAAAGTGTGGACACTTTGCCCCTTCTTAGAATTGGGAACAAAACACCCATGGAAGGAGTTTCAGAGACATAGTTTGGAGCTGAAACGAAAGGATGGACAATCTAGAGACTGCCATATCCGGCGATCCATCCCATAATCAGCTTCCAAACGCTGACACCATTGCATACACTAGCAAGATTTTATCGAAAGGACCGAGATGTAGCTGTCTCTTGTGAGACTATGCCAGGGCCTAGCAAACACAGAAGTGGATGCTCACAGTCAGCTATTGGATGGATCACAGGGCCCCCAATGGAGGAGCTAGAGAAAGTACCCAAGGAACTAAAGGGGTCTGCAACCCTATATGTGGAACAACATTATGAACTACCTAGTACCCCCCAGAGCTCGTGCATCTAGCTTCATATGTATCAGAAGTTGGCCTAGTTGGCCATCAGTGGAAAGAGATGCCCATTGGTTGTGCAAACTTTATCTGCCTCAGTACAGGGGAATGCCAGGGGCAAGAAGTGGGAGTGGGTGGGTAGGGGAGTGGGTGTGGGAGCGTGTGGGAGACTTTTGGGATAGCATTGGAAATATAAATGAAATAAATACCTAATGAAAAAAGAAACAAAAACAAAAACCAAAACCAAAAAAAAAAAAAAAAAAAACAGCAACAACAACAACAACAACAAAGAGACACCATGAACAGGCCAACTCTTTTTTTTTTTTTCACTTTTCTTTCTTTTTTTTTTTTTTTTTTTTCTCCTCTAATTTGGTTTTTGCTTTGCTTTACAGCCTAGTTGAAGGCATCCAACCTTCTTTCCATTCAGTCTCACCCTTAAACTGTCTTCCTCCATCCTCAGCTCCCCTTCCCTTTAGAGGGAAGATTTTCATTTCTGGCCCAATGTATTGGGTATTTTGTGAGCTTCTTTTACATTTATAGGCATCACTTTCTTTAGGTTAGGGAGATTATTTTCTATGATTTTGTTGAACACATTTTCTGTGCCTTTGAGCTGGAAATCTTCTCCTTCTTCTATTCCCATTATTCTTGTGTTTGAACTTTTCAATGAATCCCAAATTTCCTGGATCTTTTATGTTAGAAAGTTTTTAGATTTTGTGTTTTCTTTGACTAATGTATCAATTTCTTCAATCTTATCTTCTATTCCTGAGATTCTTTCTTCCATCTCTTGCATTCTGTTGTTGATGCCTGTTTCTGTAGTTTTTGTTCTCTTACCTGGGTTTTCCATTTCCAGGATCACCTCACTTCACATTTTATTTATTGATTCTATTTTCAGTTTTAAGTCTTGAATAGTTTTATCCATTTATGTCGTGGTTTTAATATGGTTGCCTCAAGGAGAGGCACTATTAAGAGGTGCAGCCTTGTTGGAGTAGGTGTAGCTTTCCTGGAGGAAGTTTGTCACTGTGTGGTATGCCTTGAGACCCTTCTCCTAGCTAGCTGGAAGTCAGTATTCTCAAAGTTACCTTAGGACAATGATGTTGAAATTTCAGTTCCTCTAACACTATGCCTGCCTGAATGCTGCCATGGTTCCTGCCAGGATGATAATGGACTGAACCTCTTAACATGTAAGCCAGCCCTAATTAAAAATTGTCCTTTTAAGTGTGGCCTTGGTACTGGTGTCTTTTCACAGGGACAAGGCCCTAACTAAGACAATTTCTTTCACCTGCTTGATTGTATGTTTCTCTATTTCTTTAACATATTTAGTCACTTACTCTTTAAACGGCGTTGCCATCTTCACAAGACTGAATTTAAGGTCATTTTCTTGTGTCTCAGCTCTGTTAGAATATCGAGCACCTGCAGTTGTAAGATAGGTGGGTTCTGGTGGTATCATACTGCCCTGGCTCTTGTTTATTGTGTTCTTCTGAAGTCCTTTAGCTATCTTGTTGTTCTTTGTGTTGGCAAGCCTGGAATCCCTGATGGCAACAGGCCTCTGCTAGTCCCAGATGACAGTAGGCATCCGGGAATGCAGGGAGAGCTCGTAGTCCCAGATAGAAACTGGCCTCTGTGAATCCAGGAGATCTTTGGGCCTGCCAATATAGGGCATAGGGGAGAAAATGGCAACTCTTTTTTTTTTTAATTTACAATCTAGATTTTATTCCCTCTGCCCTGGTCCACCCTCTGACTACTCCTTATCCCATATCTTCTCCCTAACCCCCTGTCTCCATGATGATTTCCCCATCCCCATCACCCACCTACTCAGCCAGCCCTCTAAACACTCTGGGGCCTCCAGTCTCTTGAGGGTTAGGTACATCTTCTCTGACTGAACAGTGACCTATAGTCCCCTGCTGTGTAAGTGTTGGGGGGCCTCATATCAGCTTACATATGCTTCCTCTCGGTGGTCCAGTATTTGAGATATGTTGGGGGGTCCAGGTTAATTGAGACTGTTGGTCCTCCTATAGGGTCACCCTCCTTCTCAGCTTGTTCCAGTCTTTCACTAATTGAATCACAGGGGTCAGCAGCTTTCATCCATTGGTTGGGTGAAAATATTTGCATCTAACTCTTTGAGTTGCTTGTTGAGCCTTCCAGAGTGCAGTCATGCTAGGTTCCTTTTTGTGAGCGCTCCATATCCTCAGTAATAGTATCAGGCCTTGGGACCTCCCCTTGATCTGGAACCGACTTTGGGCCTGTCACTGGACCTTCTTTTCCTCAGGCTTCTCTCTATCCCATACCTGTAATTCTTTCAGACAGTAATGATTATGGGTCAGAGTTGTGAGTTTGGCATGGCAACCCCATCCCTTACTTGATGTCCTGTCTTCCTGATTGAGGTAGGCTCTATAAGTTCCCTCTACCTACTATCAGTCATTTCCTCAAGGTCTATCCCTTTGAGTTCTGAGAGTCTCTCACCTACCAGGTCTCTAGTGCATTCTTGAGCGTCTTCCCAACCTCCTAACTACACGGTTTCTTTTTCCATTCTTTCTGCTGGCCCTCAGGGCTTCAGTCCTTTTCCATCACCAAATACCAAATCAGGTTCCCCTCTCCCCACCCCCACCCTTTTATGTCCCACACAGAAAAATGGATAGAGAAAACATTATTCATGTTCACAGTGGAATACTACTCAGCTATTAAGAACGAGGACATCCTGAGTTTTGCAGAAATGGATGGAACTAGAAAATATCATCCTGATTGAGGTAACTCATACCCAAAATGTCGTGTATGATATGTTCTCAGTAATAATTAGATATTAGTCAAAAATAGGACAAAATACCCAAGGTACAGTCCACAGAACTCAAAAAGCTCAACAAGCTGAAGGGCCCAAGTGAGGATGCCTAAGTCCCACTTGGGAGGGAAAAGAAAGCAATCCAATCACAAGTGGGGAGAGAGGGAGGGACCATAGCAACTCTTATAAAGGAAAACATTTAATTGTGGATGGATTACAAGTTTAGCGGTTTAGTCTGTTATTGGCATGGTGGGGGGAAGCATGGAGGCACATGGGCAGACATGGCACAGGTAGGTATCTGACAGTTCTGCCTCCAGATCAGGAGGCAGCAGAAAGGAAGTATAAGCCACTAGGCCTTGCCCGAGTTTCTGAAATTATAGAGCCTACTTCCAGTGATACATTTCCTCCAACAAGATCACAGCTACTCCAACAAAGTAATACCTCCTAATACTGCCACTGCCTATAAGCCTGTGGGGGCCATTTTTATTCAAACCACCACATTAACAGTAATGGTAGTAGGAGTATTTATAAAGAGGTAAACTACTACAGTAGTAATAACTACAGATAGGTAAAATCCAAATATTTGTTTATAGACATCATTCTAAATTTATGTTTGTGAAAAAAAATCTTGTTAACATAAGATTGAATGGAATATCTTAGAATGTGTTAACTTCATCTATGTCTAATAGAATCTCAGTATTTCTACATGTCAGCAACTGGAAATGCCTAATTTAAACACATTATACTAAATATTTTACCTATATTATAAATATTATCTGAGTAATGAACTCAATCCCAATTCTAATTTGAGATTTTTCAATTTTCATCCTCAAATGGATCTCACATTTCTCTTTCATTTATGGATATTCTCTTCTGAAATGTGTGACTAATTTTCATCTGCTTTTATCTCCTTTCTATTATATGATTTAGTTTGGCAAATTTAAGGTGCTATAATGTGTAGTACTTTTCTTGTAATGACTGACCAAATTATGGAGTATGACACCTACAGGAATGTTTCTAGTAAACTGAAGAAGAGACAACAATTTTCAACTGTTCTTATTTATTTATTTATTTATTTATTTATTTATTTATTTATTTTGCCTGGCCTTGTCTTTTTTTTTAAGGTATTTTCTTCATTTACATTTCCAATGCTATCCCAAAAGTCCCCCACACCCTCCCCACTCACTCCCCCACCCACCCACTCCCACTTCTTGGCCCTGGTATTCCCCTTTACTGAGGCATATAAAGTTTGCACAACCAATGAACCTCTTTTAACAGGTACACTTCAGGCTCAGCTTCATATTAGTCAAAATAGTAACAGCTGTGGTTTGATTTTTGTTGCCGTTATAAACATCACAAGCAACTTGGAGAGAAAAGAGTATTTTTCATTTAAAAACTTATAGACCATCATGAAGAGAAGTGAGTGCAGGAACCTCAGAGTAGCAACCTCAAGGCATGAACTGCAGCAGAGTTCATAGGGTAATATTACTTACTGGCTTCCTCCCAGTGGCTTGAACAGCTTGCAAATATATATATATATGTAACTTTTTCTTTTTCCTTATATAACCTTCAGACTACCTGTGTAGGTCTGGAACCATTCACAGTAGGCTGTACTCTCAAGTACCCAATGTTTGAAAAGTGACTGTAAATGAAGTTCAAGTTCAATAAAGCTGGTCAAGGAAGATTTGTTAGATAAAGTCTAATTGATGATAAATAGTTAATAGAGTGAAATTTCCCAAGAAGTAGCATAGAAATTAAAAGGCAAGGTGCTGATATTCATATGGCATATTGGTAGATAGGTAGCATTAGGAGAGAGAGGAGAATAAAATGTATGCGGAAAGTACTGCAGAGGAGAGAATACCAGACATGGAAATCTATAAGCAGGGATTAAGTGGAGAGAGCAAGGAGACAAGGTGTGAGGAGAGTTAACCAAAATGAAGGTTGTATAGAAAAGCCATACCTAGCTGGGCAAGGTAGTACATGCATTGTGAGTCTGAGTCCAGCCTGGTCTACATAATGAGTTCCAGGACTGTTGCAGCAAAACTCTCCATCTCAAAAATATCCTAGCAATGAAAACACAACATAATTAATATGAATACATGCTATGTGCTTAGATTGGGCAGATCTACCACTACAGTAGCATCTTCCACATCTATAAGACCCCTTAGAACTTGCGGTTTCTCCAGGCCATGTGCTTCTGCTCAACTTTACTTCTTCTTCCTCCTCCTCTGTGTCCTCTCCCTCTTCCATTTTCTCCTTCCTCCCTCTCCCACCTTCTGCTCTACCTTCCCTTTTATCTGCACAATCATCAGCTCTCCTGTATTTTGAAAATTAGGGTGGGAAGCAGGTTTACAGGAAATCACCTGAGTGCTGACTCATTCCTTGGTCAAAACCACTCAGAGGAGAATGGAATTAACATCAAATATAATTAGCCCCAGGGCTATCCATGGCATAGGACAACAGTGGATACACAGAAAAACCATGTCTGAAAAAAGAAGAGTCATACTCTCTTGCAACTCAAATAAAAAATATGAAGTTACTCTATGAATGTTATTTTGAATGCCTAGATAATGTTGCTACTAGAAGTAGTGGCTAACTTGCCAGCATGACCAGTCCCAGATGTGGGTTAGTTCGACTAGAATTTGTCAGGCAAGCTTCAAGCAGGCTCAAAACAACACAAGCTCTTTCTCATCCTCCTATTCACCTACTAGAAGTAGAGAATAAGACATCAACTGAATACTTGAGTTACATTGTATAAGAAAAGCTAGCTGGAACTGAGCTGGATGTTACCACCCTATTTACTATTAAAGCTTCTGGCAGAGAAAAGGCATGAATGATCTTAACAAACTATAAATCACAAAGTTAACCTGCTGTAGAAGGATTTGATATCTTAAATAATAATAGCACAAGTGTTTTGTAGTGGTTGGACTTGAGGCCCACTGTAAGGAATAGGAATCTGTAAGCCTGAATTGACCACACATTTCTGAAAAGGTAGCAGTCCCAAGGGAAGTACTTACTTCTGTTCTTTAACTAAATTGACATACTACCAAACTGCTTTGTAAAAATTTCTGTGCTTATACTCATAAGTAAATGCTACTTTTAAATTTAATCAGAGAAACCTCTCTAAATGCAACTCATGTTTGGCAAAGATCGGAAGAAAAGTGATTGGCAAAGATAGGAAGAAAAGTGATACTTGGGGCATCAGCCTTAAATAAAAAAAACATATAGAATCACCCTCTAATTATCAAAGAACACTGTGGGCGAGGTATGAAATATGTAAAGCTCAGAAAATAGGGTGAAGAGCTATGAAATACATTCACTAAACTCCATTCAATCATTGTAGTCATAAACTCATAACAACTATATTTACTTGCATTGGTTCTGCACAAGGCTAGTGCTATGAAAATAATGTAATGGTAGCAGAAACAGTTTGTAGAGCCAATTCTCTATGCTGAGCTATAAACTGCTGATAGATCCTGGGATAGGGATTATCATAATTTTTAACTGGGTGCCTTGTGCTAAATCTACTAGGATATAATTTATGCTTCTAAATACATGCCAATATAGACTTGGGTTAACTGTGTGGGTCAAAAAGCAATGCAAGGACATGAGAAAAGATTTGTAAGAAAGAAGATAGTAAGGAAATTGGAGAGTGTAAGGAAAGAACTGTAAGTATATATTATATATATGCATGAAATTTTCAAAGAAAAAATTTATTTAATGAAAAAAAAATCCAAAAATTTTTTCATGAGAATCTGATAATGGCTAGACTGAATGAAATAAGATGGAGAATTATAAAAACTATAGTTGGAAACCTAGGCTCAGATGATATTAAGTCCTGTTAATAAAAGACATGGAGTTTTCTTATGATTTTAAGGATTAATTTCTGTAAGTGTATGTATGAATTTCTGGGATAAAATATGTACTCCGTGTTTTCTTACTCATGATGGCCAGCGGCATCAGATATTCCTAGATCAGGAGTTATAGGTTATGTGCTGCATGATATTGGTGCTGGGAACCAGTTTCTTAAATACTGAGTTATCTCTCTAGTCCTTTATTGTCATTTTAGTGAGAATATTTTCTAAGATTTTTTAATGTGAAAATAATAACAAAATTATTTTCAAGGGCCAGTCCCAGCAGGGTCTTCTTTTTGTTCTTGGCTCCCCTTGATGCAGAAAAGGAAGAAGAGTATTGGTAGAGTATAAGAGATATGGAGGTAAGACTTTGTCTTAGGAGATATTTAGGTTTGCTGTTTAATAATAAAACATTATTCTACCTAAGTCTAAGTTGCTTTGCTTTGTATGCTGACCTGCCTTCTGAGTTGAACTGATGCCAGAAACTGCAGTCTCAGCCATTTAGCACCTTCTCCTAAAACAGCTGGAGAATAAGAAAAGTAGCATTTGTTCTATCTATTCTGGAAATGTGCAGCTCAATATTTCAGCCTGCTAGTTGAAGTCACAGGAAGGAAAAGGGACACATTGGAAAGTGATTTTAACATTTATTTCTAACTGGTAAAAGGTTTCCTATGAAAACTCTCTAAGAAAAAAGGTGAAAAGGAGAATGATCAAAAGAGCAGGATAAGGAGTGCCAAGAAGAAGGGGATAAGGAGAATAGTGCTAAGAAAAGCAGGGACAAGAAGAATGAATGTGTCAGAGCTAGAGTGTCAGAATACATGATTACATGATTTAAAAAAGTTTATCACAAGCTTACCCATAAGTTCAAATCATAAATCAAGTAAGAAGCTTACAACAGAGAATGTTTACATGCATATCCATTAGGAGTAAGTATTTGGATAAACATTCATCACCTGTCACAGCTCCACGGGTTCATGGAGACTTAATAACCATAAATAAGTTATTAGTGAAGTTCAATATAAATAAATCCAGTCAATATTTTAACTTCCTAGCACCTATGGTAAACTGTTAGTTCCCCTTTTATGACATTTGGTTAATGGTTTTACAACCTTTTGTAATGTGCTATGAGCAATACAATGTCTGTTTACTATTTCTGAAGTGAGACTAAAGACTGGAAGATTTCTCATTGCAGTTTTGGTTATCACAAAGAATTTAATAGCAGTCCCACTATAAAAGAGCTTAATAAATACTGATATAATTATAGGAATTCTTATAGGATCATCATTAAGAATTAAGAAGTCATCTGTTTTTCTATATAGCATCACTTCAAGACAGTGCATCTTCATAGTTTTGCAGAGATCTGCTCAGAAGAGTGGGCTAATACCTAGTCAGTGTTATATATGTTTAAAAATAACAGGAAGGTATATTAATAGCAAGAATATTTCTTAAAATGAATTTCTCCTGGGCCTTGCATATGGGAGCAAACTTATCATGGATTCCCCCCGCCCCCAGGAAGATCACCTGCTAATTATTAGCTTGTCCTATGATGGCTCCTGACAATTATCATTTATAATATCACCCAATAATGAAAATTGAACCAAGGAAGCAGTCTTCTGAAGATTCTACTATAGTGACAGAAATAGATTTCAGGGACCTTCATGTAGAGCAATAGCACTCAGGAGAAGTAGGCAAGTATCACTGTTAATAGGGATAAAATCTCTAAATATAATAATTACAACAGTAAGGATATACAGACCTAGATATGAATGTATGTCTATTATCAGGAGACAAAGATTCCCTCATGAAGTTTCACTAGTTAATCAGCAAATCAATACCTGAGAACTTAAATAAAATCTTGAGAATTCCAATTTTTCTAAAAGAACACCTAGAATTCAATTATGTTAAAATGTATTTTTGGTAGTGTCTCATTGAACTTTAAAAGGAATTCATCCTAGATTGGTAATGAAAACATTGTGTTTCAAAATATTTCCAGTAACATGAGAGCCAAGTTTCTATATCTAGATTTCTGTGTACAAAGTTGAATAAATGAAATTTATTCCTTGAAAATTAGTACAATGTAATATAGCATGTAGTACAATGTAATGTAGCATGTTGGAAGTCTTTTTTTCTAAACACAAATGTTAAAAAATAATATGTCTATGTCTGTAATATTTTCTACTAATTTTATATTTTTAAAAGTTGGTTCAAACCCCATTTCATTGAAATCTTAAAAGGCCACATTATAACTACTAAGTTTCTCTCTCTCTCTTTCTCTGTCTCTTTTTTTTTTTTTTTTTCTAGAAAGAATTCCTCAGTGTAGTCTCTGGATGTTCTAGAACTCCCTGTGTAGACCAGACTAGCTCGGTGATGCACACCTTTAATGCCAGAACATTTTAAAGGCATGCTGATCTCTGTGAGTTCAAGGCCAGCCTTGTCTATGTAGAAAGTTCCAGGACAGCTGTGGATATGGAGAGAATCTTATATCTTAGTGTTTCTTTTGCTGTAAAGAGACACCAGAACCATGGCAGCTCATATAAAGAAAACATTTAATTGAGGTTGGCTTACAGTTCAGAGGTTTAGTCTATAATTGCCATGGTAGGAAACATGGTAGCATGAAGGCAGAATGATGCTGCAAAGGTAACTAAGAGTTTACATCTGGATATACAAGCAGAAGGAAGAGACAATGAGCCAACAGGCCAGGGTTGAGCTTCTGAGACCTTATCCCCCCCCCCCCCCCAGTGGCATACCCTCTTGTGATGGTTTGTATATGCTAGGCCTAGGGAGTAACAGTAGTAGAACGTATGGTCCTGTTTAAATAGGTGTGTCACTGTGGGTGTGGACTTTAAGACCCTCTTCGTAGCTGACTGGAAGACATTATTCTGCTAGCAGCCTTCAGATGAAGATGTAGAACACTCAGTTCCTCCTCTACCATGCCTGCCTGGATACTGCCATGCTCCCACCTTGATGATACTGAACTGAACCTCTGAACCTTTAAGGCATCCCCAATTAAACGTTGTCAATTATAAGTCTTGCCTTGGTCATGGTGTCTGTTCATAGCCTTAAAATCCTAATACACTCCTCCTACAAGACCATACATACTGCAAAAGGCCAACCCCCCTAATAGTTTCACTACCTATTGGCCTATAGAGGGCATTTTTCTTTAAAGTACCACACAACGTCTCAAAAAATATCTGAAAACTTTAAAGTTGGACTAAATTTTTTAAGGGACTATTAAAACATGATGATTTTTCAAAATGTAATTTTCTTGGAATTTTGATGGTAAATACAAAGTATCACCCTTACAGGATGCAGAATCACTATGGAGAGAAGTCTGGTATGACCGGTAACTCTAATCTTAACACTTTGAGACACTACCATAGCTTTTCCACAATGGCTATACCAATTTACCATCCCACAAAGTGTAAGAGTTGCCTTCATCTGTCTCCTCCCAAACATTTATATTTTCTCTTGCTTATTAAACTGACATCACAAATTTTGCATGTCTTTAATTTTTACTTAGCTAAAGAAAAGTGATTTTGAGTGCCTTATAATATGTCTGATATTTATTTTTTGTGACAACTTCAGGTTAATGTTTATACACTCGTTGTTTTCTTAGTCATTTTTGAGGTTTTGTTTTATCTATTAAGTATTTCTTATGAAGTATTTGGCTCTCTAGTATCCTTTTACCATTTTGTAGCTTGTTACTTCACTCTCTTAATGTTTATTTTGATGTACAGAAGCCATTAAGACTGATGCAATGCCACTGGTCCTTTTAATGAATGCTGATGTTTTTTGGAGACAATATGACATAATTGTTTATATTGATGTCAAACGGAATTTTCCATATGTTTTTCCTGGTAGCTATTATTTCAGTATTTTCCTAAAATTAGCCTTTAATATACTTGAATTAATTATTTTATAGATGTTGTAGAATTATTTTATAGATGTTGTTCATTTTCATGCTTTTCTGTGTGAACAGTCAGTTTTCTTAACACCATTAATTGAAGTGAACTTGCTTTCTCCATAATGTGTTCTTGATACTATTGCTGAAAATAAGTTGTTCCTAAATGTATGAGTTTATTCTGTACCTTTCTATTCTATTTATTTTATATTACTCTTTTTCTCCCGAAGCCATATTGCCTTAACTATAAATCATGATATATTTGTAATATGTTGGGAAATCAGTAAGTGTGGTGTTTCTAGGCTTGTACTTGTTTATTTTCTAGGCTGATTAACATTATCGTTCCACACAGATGTAAAGATTGTATTTTCTTTTTGCCCAGGCATTTCTTATGAATTTAGCCATTTCTTCCTAGAGTGAGACAGGGAACTCATATGCTTCAGGCAATGAAGGATGGTTATAAGGATCAGGAATATCAGAAACTCATTCAAGATTTATAAGAACCCTGTGAGCAATTGCTAGGAAGAGGAGACTATGGTTTGCAGAACTGACCACGTGTTTTGCAGACAACTCCAGGGTTGTATCTTTTGTGAACTACCACTTACATTCCTACTACTAGCCCTTCATCTCTGATGACATAATCCCAGTAAACCCGTTGTTTCACCATGCTAGACTTTATTTCCATCACATTTTTGTTTCCTGTCAGTACCCTATTTTGGATACATAAATATACATTTGTAAATGTCTCTCGAGGGAAAGCCATACAACATTAATAACTTCTGAAAAAAATATCATTGTTAGTTTGATTACACTGATAGCTGTAGTTTGAGTGTGGTATGAGTGTGTCTCTTGAAATTTCATCCATATAAAAATCATACTCCTGGGTATTACACTTGCTTTTCCCTATGTCTAGGACACTATTTTTGGGCTGTATGTCTTTTGTTCACATTTCCACTAAAGATTTGCATTGCTAAGAACCTCTGCAGCACTTATGACCTGCACACAGAGACATATATATTTACCCTTATATATGAAGTTAGAATGTCCTTAAAGGTCTGTGGAAATATCTGAAATCTGGTAAATCCTAAATTTAAAAGTTGAAGAATGAGCTGGGAGTGGTGGCACATGCCTTTAATCCCAGCACTTCATAGCCAAAGGCTGGCAGAGCTCTGGGTAGTAGTAGGCCAGCGTGGTAAATAGGGCTAGTTGCAGGACACTCAGGACTACACAGAGGAACTTTATCTCAAAAACAAGGAAACAAACAAAAAATAATAAAATAAAACAAAAATTGAGTAATGAGTATTTGTATAGTTGAAAGAGGGTAGAATCCCCCATCCTCCATAAATTTATTGATTAAAAAATAAAATTGGAAATACATGACTTACGATATAAGCCTGATCAATCTGCATTTTCAAGGGCTTTAATAAGCAATTCAAATATGTTTTATCTAGGCTTGGGCACAATTTCTTTGCAACTATTTATAAACAATTAAAATATTAGCTAAACCATGGTCAATATTTTACTACTTATACTGAAGTCAATTATAGTTTTAACAAGTATAAGAAAATTCTTCAAACTTTAGATCAAATATCACTGTGTAAATATATTTTCCTTTTGTTGCGTTAAAAACTTAAATCACTAGAGAATTAAAAACAATAAAATACATTGCTTAAATTTTACATGGAAAACCCCTAGGGCTTTAATTGAAATATCTAACTAAAGTTCATTTATGTGGTACTTCCTAAAGTTAATGCGCAGTTTAGTACCTGTCAGTGATTTTTAATATGCAATTATTTTAGTTTATGTGCTTTTGAAATGTAATATTCTAAGTTATACTTAGTATATTTTTAAAACTGACAAATTTCACAAGGACATTTAATTGAAAAGTAAAATATTAATATTTTGGCTTGTGCTCATTCGTAGTCTTTAATTTGGAATGACATAAAAATTTGTATACTTATCTTGTCTCATTTTGTGTTCAGATATCCTTTCAATAGTAAAGTAGAGAACATGAGATCTAGTATTTTCATAAAATAGATATTATTTAATACATAGCTAATATATTCCCCTCTCCCCTCTCTTCTCTCTTCTCTCTTCTCTCTCTCTCTCTCTCTCTCTCTCTCTCTCTCTCTCTCTCTCTCTCTCTCTCTCCTGATTCTTCCAGTAGCTACACTCCAGGTACATGTCTGCTTGCATATTGTTTAGCTTACCACAATGAAGTTAATGAAGTAAACCTATAAAATTGCAATTCAGCTAGCCCCAATTAACCGTTTTTCTTTATATGAGTTGCCATGGTCATGGTGTCTCTTCACAACAATAGAAACCATAAGGCAGACATTTATTCAGAGACATGTTGATTGGTCACATTTTCAGAGCCATTGTGAATTCTGTGTCAAATAAACAAAGATGTACAAGTATCTCTCTGATAATATTGTGAGTTCTTTGGATATGTGTTTAGACATCCAGAAGGAATGAAGGTGGGTAATATGATAGTTCTACTTTATATGTATTACAAAACTTTCAAATGGATTTTCAAAATGGCTGGAGAAGTTTACACTACCACTAGAAGTGAGTATAGCTTTCTTTTTCTCAATTTTCTAAAGTATTTATCAGCTTTTACAAAATCTTTTAACTTTATGATAAAGCTGCAAATAAAAAAATCACATAGTAATTTTTTGCAATGGTAGATATTTTAAATTTTAACTTTCATTTTCCTAATAGCTTAGTATATTAAGCACTAAAAAAAAAAAAAAAAAAAAAAAATTTCTATCGCTTCTCGGCCTTTTGGCTAAGATCAAGTGTAAAAAAAAAAAACATTCTAACCACTTGTGTTTCATCAGTTTGTTAGATAATTAATTGATTAAAGCAAGCAAATCATGAGGTGACATTTTTGCAATTATTTTTCTAAAAGGGTATGTTGTGGGAAGAACATTTTACAATCAGTACCGCTCATAGTTTACAATAAATTCACAGCTTTCTTTTATAAAGTCACACTTGGTATAAGTATTTTTTTAATGTTCTTAGCTGATCTATCTAAAAATGAGAATGGAGTACCAAAGACACACATTATTATTATACCTGCACCTATCTGAACTTACATGCCTTTTGTTGTTTGCTTTTCTAATTTATGATCCCCAATATTCAGCAGAAATTATTTATAATTCTTATGTAATTGATGATTTGATTTCCTCATTTCATTTGTCTGTTCATCTGAGTCCCTTATATGGTCACTGTTACTTTTTAAAATCAGGACTCTTAAATATTTTCTGGATTTTCAACTATAACACCAGTATTGGTTTTAAGAATTAAAGAGATATGGGCCTGTATTACCAAGAATCAGCCTCAGATTAGACAGGGGTTCCATAAAAGGGGTGTCTGGGAATGGTGAAACAAATGACTGAAAGTCAAATTGTGGGGTATAAGCTGACTGCCTATGTTCTGTTTGAGATAGCTTCTAGACAGCTCTCTCTATATAGCTCTCGGTGTTGCAGTCTGCTCGAGATAGCTCTCTGCTAATAAAATCCTAAATGTTCTTTGGATAGCTCATAGGTTTTCTTATCAAAGACAGAAAAACTGTTAGAAAAAAAAATCTTGAATTTTTTGACCAAATCTAAAATCCTGTTAGAAAAATTCTAAAAATAATTCTTGGGTTTTCCAATGAAAATCAGAAAGCCAGAAAAAATTCTAAAAGATTTGTGTTAGCTCTTCAAGCAATTTTCCCACTGGATAGCTGCTAGCAAATGTTCTAAAAGAACGATGTTAGCTCTGAAAGTAATTCTTTGGATTTCAAAGCAAGGTCAAAAATCTGTTTTAGGCCTAGTCTCTGGAGTTTTAAGCCTGCTATGGAGGCAGTCTGTCTCAGTCCTTTCAACATTTCTCTTATAAAAAACAAGACTGATTACTTTTATTCTAATTCATGACTTTCTAGCATTTTAATATGCTATCATTTTTGTGTCACTATACAAGAGTTATGTATAAACTATTTATGAAGAAGTTCAAATTCTTATGAAGGACATGCTTATAAAAGCAGAATAACAGATATTAAAACAATATAAAATATAGTGAATTAGATGCCCAATTATATGAAATATGTTGTATTTGTCTATTTCTGTTTATATATTTAAGACTAGTAAAAGAACAGCTTTTGAAAAAGCAAAATGAATGGAGAGAATCATGTGAGTAAATGATAGTGTCACATAAACCCAGGAAGAATAAAAACTAAGATATCATGAATTCCCAGTATAGAGGAAAGGATAAACACAAAATACCCAGTGAACTTGGTAATTAGGGGTGACTGATGACTTTAACTCAACCGGATTTAATGAGGTAGTGAAAGAAGAAACAAAATTACAATGTAATAGATACCCAGGAAGTTGGTGGGATGTAAATGTTTAGCTGTAGAAACAAAAGGCGACCAAATCTGAACAGTGGACAAAAAGATCAATACCCCCAGTTTTTGACATTTGTTTCAGAGAAAAATTAACTTGAATAGAAATAGAGGAATCATTTTAAGTTTAGATTAATGTGTATAAAATTCAATCATTGTTGAAAGTATGCATTTGTCAACAGAAGCTTGAAGAAACAAAACTTGGCATACAAGTTTCCCAGAAAGGAGAGGAAATCTTGTTCTAAAATTCAGGCATAGAATCTGAATTGTGTTGAGGATAAATAAAGCTATGTTTGAAAATTTCTCTAAGATGAATTAGAGAACATGAATGAGAAGTGAAGGAAAAGATAAATGTGTAACATATTCATCATGATGAATCACTCATTATTTATTATTAGAATATCAATGTTCATACTAAAGCAACATCCTTGTGGTCCAGTACTTGCCAAGCATGCATAAAGTACTGGTTTTATTACTAACATCACAAAACACATAAATACCTCAAATATAAGCAGTTTAAAAGAATAGCAACAACAAAAAGAAAAAGTAAATATTCAAACCCAAATTTGTAACAATTGTAATCCCCAATTTCTTTTCCTGCTAGTAGAGTAATTAGCATATTTTTCAATAGATAAGGTTTTTATAGAAATTAGGTGGAATAATATGCATAAAGTATTTCCTCCTCTAATACTACATAATCTACCATCAATAAACACAATTTCACTAAAAATACAGAGATCTAGGGAGAGTGAGGGTTGGTGCATAAACCAAACAAACATATGTTTATAGAATTAATACATCAGTAATATCAATGATACAAATTGTGGTCAAGAAATAGACTACTAAAATTTTAGAGTTTTTCAAGTTAAATTAATATTTTCTAGTTGGAAAATGATACAGAACTAGATGGAAAAGTTAACTGGCAGTTTTAAGATCCATGTCTTTCAGTGTTGGACAACAAGGGAGGGGCTGCATTGCTATAAATGCCTTGTTAGACATTCTCTGTGCTGTGTTTCTGTGGTGATTCAAAATCCTGCCTAGATGAAATAAAGATTAACCATCACAGACAGTATGTGAACTTATAAATTACACCCTGTTAGGAAAGTGTGTTTCAATTGTGATCTTGACTATATAAGTAATATAGAATTACAAGATTATTTTTCTCATGAAAGCAAAATTTCTACTTTATATATTTAAGTAAGGTACACAAAATTTAAGGATCTATGAGTTCTTTTAAATTTCATAGTAATTGTCCTTAGTTTTATTATTGTAAACATATTCATCTTCTGGATATCCTAAAAATGTGATTTTCAAATAACTGTTCTGTTATCACATGGAGATTAATATAAAATCTTTACTAGAGCACCAACAACTTAATATATAGTTCCACTTTCATACACATTTAATGAAATTATAATTAATTTTATATTATTTTCCATATGTTATTTAAGGGAAAATATAATATCACATTACTAACTCATGACCACACTCTGGTAGATTATTTGCTATCCTGAAAAAAATTTAGGAAACCGCCCCAAAGAATATTCAACATATCAAGTATTTTAATCCTATATTAATTTAGACTGATTCTCATTATTCTAACTTTCTGGTTCTCTTAGTTTTCCTATTAGAATTAGTATGGAATTTGGAAATAAAAATTAATTAGTTATTTTTATTATTCAATGAACTTAGTTCATTTCAACTTATTATAAATATAAGAATATGCCTGCTAACATTAATATTAATTCAAAATAAAGTCAATCTTTCCTGTTCTTAAAATTTTAACATCTAAAACAGTGACTAAGCAATGTAACATTTAAAGTAGTGACTAAGCAATGAACCAGGGAATGGGAGAAGATTATCTTGGTAAAAGACTTCATGTCTTACTTATGATGACTGTGGTTGTTTTCACTAAGAATTAGAAAAATATAAATACTTAGTAAAATATGAGAAAGTTTTAGAAAGAGTATAATTGTTCCTGATATTCTATGATAGTGGCTATAGTACTTAGATTTTCTATTGTTGTGAGGAGACACCATGAACACTACAACTCATATTAAAAAAAAAAAAAAAAATCATGAGAGGCCGGAAGTGGTGCTGCTGTTGCTTGCAATTTCAAAATGCAGTGCAGGCCTTAGGGTCTCCGACTGCCACCCCTCCCCCAGCTATGGGGGAGGAGGGCATGGAGCGGCCATAAGTTTGCTAACTGTGGAGTCTTCACTGCCAAAATGACATCACATTCCACCTTGGCCCAGTGTTCAGCATCTGAAAGTGCTTGCAGAGTTTCTTCGGAACAAATTAGTTAGTACGGCCAAAACTGCAGCTTTTGAAGATTTTGCATGCAGCAGGTGCGCAGGGGGAAGTATTCACCATGAAAGAGGTAATGCACTATCTAGGCCAGTATATAATGGTGAAGCAGCTCTATGACAAACAGGAGTAACATATGGTATACTGTGGTGGAGATCTCTTGAGATGGATGTCAGAACTTTCTGTGAAAGATCCAAGCCCTCTCTATGACGTGGCTAAGAAAGAATCTTCTATTCACACAGATGCTGCTCAGACTCTCGCTCTCACACAGGATCACGCTATGGATTTCCCAAGTCAAGACCAACTGAAGCACGGCGCAACAGAGCACTCCGATCCCAGAAAAACAACTGAAGAAGAGGATACTCACACACTGCCTACCTCACCACGTAGATGCAGAGAGTCCAAAACAGATGAAGACTTGATAGAACATGTATCTCAAGATGAGACATCTAGGCTTGAACTTGATTTTGAGGAGTGGGACGTTGCTGGCCTGCCTTGGTGGTTTCTAGGGAATTTGAGAAACGACGATATTCCTAAAAGTAATGGCTCAACTGATTTACAGACAAATCAGGATATAGGTACTGCAATTGTTTCAGACACTACGGATGATTTGTGGTTTTTAAATGAGACTGTGTCAGAGCAATTAGGTGTTGAAGCTGCTAATTCTGAGCAAACAAGTGAAGTAGGGGAAACAAGTAACAAAGAGATGGGGGAGGTGGGAAAAGATGATGATCTTGAGGACTCCAAGTTCTTGAGCGAGGATACTGATATGGAACTTACCTCTGCGGATGAGTGGCAGTGTACGGAATGCAAGAAGTTTAATTCTCCAAGCAAGAGGTACTGTTTTCGTTGCTGGGCCTTGAGAAAGGATTGGTATTCGGATTGTTCTAAATTAACTCATTCTCCGTCTACATCTAATATTACTGCCATACCTGAAAAGAAGGACAATGAAGAAATTGATGTTCCCGATTATAGGAGAAACATTTCAGCTCCTGTTGTTAGGCCTAAAGATGGATATTTAAAGGAGGAAAAGCCCGGGTTCGACCCTTGCAACTCAGTGGGAATTTTGGATTTGGCTCATAGTTCTAAAAGCCAGCAGATCATCTCAAGCGCGAGAGAACAACCAGATATTTTTTCTAAGCAGAAAGCTGAAACAGGAAGTATGGAAGATTTCCAGAATGTCTTGAAGCCGTGTAGCTTATGTGAAAAAAGGCCTCGGGATGGGAACATTATTCATGGGAAGACGAGCCATCTGACAACATGTTTCCACTGTGCCAGAAGACTGAAGAAGTCTGGGGCTTCGTGTCCTGTTTGTAACAAAGAGATTCAGTTGGTTATTAAAGTTTTTATAGCATAGTTGAGTCAGTCAAAGAGAAATACTAGGAGGACCAGGTCATTTATCAAAAAATCAGTATTCTTAGAGGCAGGGGCAGAAGATCACCAATTTTGATCCTGGTCTGGAACATATAATGAGATCAGTGTTGAACATCTTTTATAAATGTGACCCATTGCATGTGTTTATTTGTATAAGCATACATGGAATTTTAGCTAAATTTTGAGGGTTTCATTAATGAGAAGATACTTTGTTCTTCCAAATTGTAAACCCAGGAGGAAATAAAATCAATACAAACATAGCAATGCATTCTTGTATTCACTTCCAAATTATTGCAAGAATAATACATTAATTGATTTATTCTCTACCCTGGTGTGATGTAATGTTCTTGAGGAATCAAAATCTAAAGCAGCTATTAAATACTAGGGCTATCACTGAAGAGGACATATCCAATCAGTTGCTCATTGTGTAGCCAAGGATGACCTTAAATTCCTGATACCTGTCTCTACCACCTATGTACTCATAGGCTCATAGGCCGCCCCACTATGCCCATCTGAAATCTCTTAGTTTTAGGTCAGGTAACACAGGTGTACATCTCTTCACAGCCTTATTATCAGTTCTAAAAAGGAAAGGCACAGACTTCGTTGCCCACACTTTGCATTTGTCTCTCAAGCTGGCTGGGTGTTTTGTATTTTGTGCTCTGCAGTTGTTCACATTCTGAGGCAGTGGCAAGGAATATAGCAGCTGTGAAAGGAGGGGAACAAATTGATATCTTCAATTCTGCTTAGTCATTTTAGACCACATCAACTTAGTATAATATCAATATATGAACTGAAGATCTTCACGCTGAATCCCTATGCCTGTTCTGTGTCCACTGAACACATGGGGCCATCTTGATGTTTCCCCAGGGATATGAGTACATCATTTTAAAGACCAAGTCCCTAGAACTATTGAACTTGAGGGCAATCTAGCTGTCTTGGCTTTTCCTATGGCTCCTGCTGTTAGAAAGGGGGAGATGCATGGTATCCAGTCCCCTTAATGTCATTATGTCCCTGCTGGACTGGGACCACTGGGGCTCCTCTAATTACTAGTAAGATATGTTAGCTTTATCTTGCATTGATCCCATGTTCCCTGTCTGTCCCATGCTCTACCAGTAGACCCAACTTTAGCAAATTCTCACTGGATCACTTATCATAGTTACTCTTTAATTGCGGTGACAAAGCACCAATGCAAAATATAAAAGAAAGCATTTAATGGGGTTTGCTTTTGAGAGGGTTAGAATCCATGATGGCAGGCAGGGACAGCTGAGAGCTCACATCTTGATCTGCAAGTAGAATGCAGAGAAAAAGAGAGCCCTGGAAAACCTCAGGGCCTGCCCCCCAGTGTCGTAATTGATCTACCTTTTCCACCTACTGGGGGTCAAGTATTCAAACTTAAGAGCCTGTGGTTTATATTCTCATGTAAACCACCACATTCCATGAAAAGAATTACTAATTATTGTGCTGCAGAGCCAGTACTAGGCATTCTGGAAACATCTTCTATCAAAGAAATTACTTTTCACTCCAGGCTTAGGCAAATTCTTAGGACAAGGGTAGAAGGCAGCCATATTCTTTGTCAAAACATAACAAGAATAAGTCTTTAGCCAGTTGTTAATAATTGTTATACCCTGCAGCCTCTTGATCTAGGCTTCCTCTCAGTACTACTGTCTTTTAGGCTCCAACTGGACCCATTAAGCTCTGTTTACAGCCTTGAACCCTTTCTTAGTCCAAAGTCTTACACATTCCTCCAAAAAAACCACATGGTCAGGTCTTTCACGGCAAAGATCCACTTCCTGATAGTAGCTTCTGTGTCTTGGCTACTCTAAAATTGCTATGACAAAACATCTCGACCAAGGCAGAATGTACAAGAAAGCATTTATTGAGTTTATGGTTTTAGAGGTATTTAGTTCATGATAGAACAGTTGAGAGTTTACATCTTGATCTGTAAGTAGGAGGCAGAGAGAGAACCCAGGGAATGGCATGGACTTTTGAAACCTCAAAGCCTTCACCTTGTGACAGACCTCCCCAAAAAAGCCACATCTCCTAATCCTTTCCAAGTAGTTCCTCCAACTAGGGACCAAATACTCCAGCATGAGCATAGGGGAGCATTCTCATTCACACCACCAGTTTGCCAAGGAACTTTCCTAGCCATGGCTTGTCATTCATTGCTCCCAGTTGATAATTTCACTATTTGTAGCAAACTCAGTGGCCAAGTCCTTGCTATTATGGGTCTTCTGCTTGTATTGAAAATACTGCAGCTCCTGTTGGGGTTGCTGTGCAGTCTCTCTGAGGGACTGATAACAGACTTGTATATCCATATCTCCATGGCAGTGAGAAACAGTAGCTTAGAGGTAATCCTAGAAGCCATCACTCACAGTTCCTGCTTGAGAATAGGCTATGATATGTCTAGCCCTGGACTTTAGTCATTTCCTAGACATGGACCTCCTGGGTAGAATTGGGTCATTAAGATGTTTAATTCCAAGCACTGCATTCAAAATAGGATACATGATATAGTATGTCAGCTTCATTCTAATGCTTCTCCTAATCTTTTGGAACAGAGTCTTGCTGTTTCACCATGACTGGCCTGGGCCTTACCCAACATCTCAGGCTGGCCTCAGCTTTGCAGTGACCTTCCTGCTTTTGCCTATCTAAATTTCTTATTTTGCTTATTTATTTATTTATTTATTTATTTATTTATTTATTTATTTATTATTTATTTATTTATTATATGTAAGTACACTGTAGCTGTCCTCAGACACTCCAGAAGAGGGAGTCAGATTTCGTTACGGATGGTTGTGAGCCACCATGTGGTTGCTGGGATTTGAACTCCTGACCTTTGGAAGAGCAGTCAGGTGCTCTTACCCACTGAGCCATCTTGTCAGCCATATTTTGCTTTTTATTTAACTTAGTTTTTGTTATTCTATCTTGGACAAAAAGTGCAGAGCAGAGGTGTCGGAAGTGGGGAAGTAGGGGGGAGGGTATGGGGGGCTTTTGGGATAGCATTGGAAATGTAATTGAGGAAAATATGTAATAAAAAATATTTAAAAAAAAAAGATAAAGAACTAGCTGTTTAGAACCTGCACTTCAAAAATAAACCTGGACGCTGTCCTGTGCCAAAAGTAAAGTGTACAATGTTTACAGATGGGTGGAATTTTGCACTGCCATAGGGAACCGTGAGCTCCCATCACCAGGTTCCTTAGATTTATGAGTAGGTAGTTGCAGTTAAGCTTATGAGAGGAACTGTTGAGCCCTCTAAGGCTAAGCTGCTAATGAGTATCCAAGACAGGTGGTTGGTGAACGTGACTCCCTAGACCTAGCTTGGGTCTTTCTGTTGATAGTTCTTCATGGTTTGCAGATACTATATGTTTTCTTTAGAGGACCTACCAGCTCTCCCCTCTTGTGAAAGACTGTCTTGTAGACATTTTAAGATCTTTTGATGTAATGTGCAATCCCAAGTAATGCCATTATTGGTGAATGTAGCATTGTTAAACTTTTATTGTAAATTATTTCTGACCTTACCTTGATAGTCTTAGGGTTTTTTTGTTTGTTTGTTTGTTTTGTTTTTGTTTTTTTGTTATGTTTTCAGAGACAGAGTCTTGCTATTTGGTTTACCTAGAATTTGCTTTATGATTAGGCTGTCCCCAAACTCACAGATGTCTGCCTTTCTACCACCACGCCCATGTAACTGATGTTACCAAAAATGATCTCATATCCATGGTGCTGCTTATGTGTCTTTGCATAGGCTTCCCCTTCAGTCCCATCTAGGAGCACAGCACAGTAGAAGTCCATTTCTTAAGTGGGAGGAGTCAGAGATAAGCTAAGAGGGCAGGTAGTTGCTTCAGTGGTTTTTGGAGCTTGGCAAAAGCTTTACTGAATATTAGCATTGTGTTGTGACACTTGAGGGCCAATAAGAAAATTTAATTTGTTACCTAAAGGTGCTTTGTATTCTTAAACAGCAAGTATTTGATGTGTGTAAACATTTCCTTTCATTCTCCCTCCCTCCTCACCGCTTTTATGGTCTCCTATTTCTGAGTTAGCTGCATTTGGACATTGCTTTTATGCCAGAGGCCATCTGTCACCTTGGGTGTTTAGTAGTACAGTGTACTTATGTAGGGTCCTCTTTCAGCCTGTCCTGAGCAGTGTTGTGGTTACAGAATGGACCATGAGCTCCAGCAGAGAGGGGGGAAGCTGGGAGGGCACAGCTGTCATCTGGCTTCCTTTGTGGAGATATTGGCTTGTTTGAGCACTAAGGAATTTGAGGTCAATCTTCCCCCTCTTCCTGCCCATAGTTTTCACTTCCCTTTCAGTAAGAACGACCCCCTAAGAGAAAACAGGAGGAGATGCAGCGCTTTTGGCCTTCTTAGCCAGCAGCTTGTGTCCTACTCTGGAAGTTGTAACCTACAGTTTTTCTCACCTGTAAAGCCAACACACACAGCTACCCGTTTCTACCTCAGTTTGATGTGGCAACTATGGAGGAACAACTCTTAAAAACTCTGACTGCCTTGAAGATGGAGGAAGCTAGTAGTCTTGGTCGACTGTGCTCTGAGGTTTATATTGAGAATCCTTTATTCTGGAAGTGAGTGTGGCTCTCCTGACCGCCTGCTCAGTAGAACCTGTGTTGTCTGCTTTAAGTCTCTGCCCACCTGCCTGTCCTTTCCTTGACACTAGGCTCTTGATTAGGAAGAGTTGTCTCCAGATGCTTTGAGAAGCACATGTAAATCTAGATAGCACATTCTATCCTGATGGAACTTTCTTGCTTTGTCTTGCTCTATAGGAATTCATTCTGTATACACTTGAGTGGGTGGCATGAGATGCTCAACTTGTGTGTCAAGAGGCAGTTTCATGACATTCCCAGTCTGGTACTTGCCAGTGCAAATGAGGGGTAATAAACTGAGTAGAAGGGCAGCTTACTAACGAGGCCAGAGGGAAATGTTTCCGTGTGTCTTTATGTAACTTTTTACAGTGCCACTAAGTTAATAGCCCTATATATGGGTGTTTGCACTATGTAATGCTTTTAATGTGTTTTTTATTGTGTTTTTGTGTGATTAAACAGTTTTCATTTCAAAACAACAACAACAACAACAACAAAAGAACACTATTGAATTGCCACAGCCTTACGGGTTCCGAGGTTTCATTCATTATCATTATGGTGAAAAACATGGAAGCATGCAAGTAGAACTAGTTCTAGAGGAAGGGCTGAGAGTTATAAATCATGATCTGCAGGCAGATGAATGAGACTCTATGCTATATTGGATGTAGCTTGAGGATATGAGGCCTCAAATCCCACACCCACAGTGACACACTACTTCCAACAAGGCCACACCTTCTCCAACAAGGCCACACCTAAAAGTACCACTGCTTATGGGTGAAGCATTCAGATCCATGAGACTGTTGGAACCTTTCCTATTTAATCCAACACATTACTAAACTGACAGCACCAGTTAATTTAAGATGTGCTTGGAATATTTTTATTTCTTCTGATAATCATCATAATGTGGGCATAAGGATTTTTTCTTATGATGAATCTATAATATCTACAGAAACTTATACCATAAGGAAAATGTGATCATAATATTCAGAGATAATGTTATTATCCTGTTATTAACTATCCCATATAATAATAATGAAACTGAAACAGTTATTCCAGCAGCAAATTTTAGTGTTTTTTTCTGTTTTGATTCCAACCACGCTTTTCTCATTTATTAAAGAAGTCAAACAAATAATGGATCTATTATTTAAAATCAAAAACATAATTTCTTCAAGTTGTCTGATTATATTTGTTATAAATGAGATAACTGATTTTAACTACACATGAAAATAAAATATTCTTTTAAAAAAGTAGCAATAATTTTAAGGGCTTGATATTCAGACTATTCAATTTTACAACACCAAATTTTTATGTGTTCTATATTTGTACTACACTTACCACTGAGAAACAATATTTATGTCATAAAAGATAATCTACACTGGAACAATTACCATTATGGTTTTAATTAATCAAAAGATACAGAGAATGGAATAGTATGTAATATTATTGAAGCATTAATTTGAAGTTCAGAAAACTGAAGATAGTAGTTTCCTAAGCATAGCACACATTATCCAACATACATATGAGCATGGATCATCTCTCAGCTTCTCACTGAATTGTTCTGTTTGGCCTCAAACTAACTCTAGCAGTGTGTTCTCATCTTCTGTTTCCTTCTCATTCTCTGGCTTCTATTGCCTCTGCTGACCTGTACTGAACTGCATGAACTTGAAAGACTCCGAAAGGAGCCCCTCGCTCAGGCCTCAGGACAATAGCGGACACCCAAGAACTCACGATAGACCGAGCTTGTTGCAAACCATATGAGGCTTTATTCGGGGAAAGTCAGAGCTCTGGGGACGACTCATATCCCACACAGGGGTAGACTCCACTCAGGGGTAGAGTCTACCTCAAGGGGAAAGAGGTCCCGGTTTTTATAGACCCTCAGGGGGGAAAGGAGAAGGGGGAGAGTAGGGGATTTCCAGATCTAAACAATGTCTATTCTCAAGAAATGGGTATGGGAGGAGTACAAGGAAAGAGTCTAATGAAGGTGCAGCAATGGGCACACACCTGGTCAGAACATTGGCAGACACACAGGTTCAAGGAGTGGCCAGAGCATTGTGCACCTCTATTTTTCTAAATCAGTGAAGCTAGTTCTGCTAACACTGATGTCTATCTTGCCAATTTCAGGGCTTCTGTGTTCTTTTACATTCTGCCAGGATCTTTCAAACTAACAAATTCAACTCTACTTCACTGCACTCATTGCACTGACACCCAACTGGATGTTGGGGTTTGAGAATCACCATTCAAACCATACAAACACTGATATCAGTTAAGCAGCAATCATTTATTGAATGAACACTTTAATGTAGAACGTTCATTACCACAAAAAGGATTTAGAAGACTAGTTGTAGTACTAGTCTGCTCTCAGGGTAGAAGTTTTACAGGAAAAACAAGGTGCAAAAGTTTAAACAGTAAGGAGGGGATCAGTTGCCTTACTGGGTAATACATATTACTAGATAAGCGTTTTCAGCTAACATTTAAGCCAATTGGTCCTAAGTAAGAAAATTTGTGGTGGGGAGGGAGTGGTGAACTGGGAATTGCAGAACATTAAGATAACAGACAATGAGCATTATAATCATAACTTTTTGGCTTATTAGTAGCAGTCTTCAGTGTCAGCTACAGAAATCAAAGTGAGCTCCTAAGTAGGTACAGAAAGGGCTGCCAGTGGTCAGTTCTGACTCAAGATATTTTAGAAACAACAGTTCATATTAATTTTTGTTTTAATGGCTCTTACCTAAAGCTTTGTGGAGTTTCTTAAGACCTGGAGGGCATCATCCTGAGTGAGGTAACCCAAATCACAAAAGAACTCACACAATATATACTCACTGATAAGTGGATATTAGCCCAGACACTTAGAATACCCAAGATATAAGATACAATTTGCTAAACACATGAAACTCAAGAAAAATTAAGACCAAAGTGTGGACACGTTGCCCCTTCTTAGAATTGGGAACAAAACACCCATCGAAGGAGTTACAGAGACACAGTTTGGAGCTGAGACGAAAGGATGGACCATGTAAAGACTGCCATATCCAGGGATCCATCCCATAATCAGCTTCCAAACGCTGACACCATTGCACACACTAGCAAGATTTTGCTGAAAGGACCCAGATAGAGTTGTCTCTTGTGAGACTATGCCGGGGCCTAGCAAACACAGAAGTGGATGCTCACAGTCAGGTATTGGATGGATCACAGGACCCCCAATGGAGGAGCTAGAGAAAGTAACCAAGGAGCTAAAGGAATCTGCAAACCTATAGGTGGAACAACAATATGAACTACCCAGTACTCCCCAGAGCTCATGTCTCTAGCTGTATATATATCAGAAGATGGCCTAGTTGGCCATCAGTGGAAAGAGAGGCCCATTGGTCTTGCAAACTTTATCTGTCTCAGTACAGGGGAATGCCAGGGCCAAGAAGTGGGAGGGGGTGGGTCGGGGAGTGGGTGGGGGAGCGTGTGGGGGACTTTTGGGATAGCATTGGAAATGTAAATGAAATAAATACCTAAAAAAAAAAAAGACTAGCTAGAAAACTTCACACAGAACATTCACTCAGAACAGGGTATATGGTTGGTCCAGATATTCTTTCTCTAAGCCAAGTCACTTCTCTGTGTCAATGACTGGCAAGCATGTTACAGCAACAAGATGAAATAGCTGGCAAGAAGGGAGCAAAATGGCTATAGCTATTCTAGGTGGGGTTGGTTTCACAACTTAAAGTGGAACTGTTTTGAGCTCAACTCACTGAACTGACTCTCTCTCTCCCTATGATGTTCTTAAATAGATTTTTCCCCCTAATAGTTAGGCATATCCTATCTTGTACACATTCTGTAAAATATTTCTCTGATCACTTTGTCTGCCACTCAATAAGAAATAATTGTTTAGGATTAATGGTATATACTAAGTGTGTATCTGCATTCCAGCCAGATTAGATGGACTTAAGAGGTCTTTAGATGCAATCAGAGCTCCCATGTAGCTGGATTAAAATTCAACTACAGTTATGTTCAGCAAATGAAACAGAACACATGAAAAATATCCAAAGTCTATACCAAGGAACATCATAATATAAAACTTAAAATGGTGATAGAAGGACAATTTACAAGCCACAGGAAAGAAAACTTATTAAGAATAATAAAAATAAAATAATAGTGCATTTCTTGTTAAAAGCAATGTTAGAGGAGAATGAAACAATCTAAAGTACTAAAATAGGAGATGCAAAATGAGAAGTTTTATAAATGAAGTATCTCTTAATACTTTTATATAACTTATTATTAATGTACCTGTGAGGGGATGAGAGTTGTGTGCAGTGGAGAATAGTTAGTTTTCATACGTTTTGTTTTGTTTTGTTTCTTTGTATAGCCCTGGCTGTTCTGGAACTCACTCTGTAGACCAGACTGGCTTGAACTCAGAAATCTGCCTGTCTCTACCTCCACAGTGCTGGGATAAAAGGTGTGCCCCACCACTCTCTGATAGTTTTCTTTGTGAATTCCAGTCATTAACTCAGACTGATAGGCTTTTATAGCAAATACCCTTATCACTGAGCTATCTTATCTGAATCTGTCATATCTTTTTAAAATAAACATACATTTATTTTAAAATAAAAAGTGAAATAGTTCATCAATAATACAAACACGCACAAATCAGAACTTCATAAGTTTTTCCCTGGCAGTTGGAAAATGATATCAAATAAAGATCTGATTTTAAATAAAGGTAGTAAGCCCCCCTCCCAGTCTGTACCTTCACCTGAATCCATGGCATATCTGCTAGCCTGTCTGCCTTCTCTGGGACCCTATATCCTACATGTATCCCAGGAGGCCTGCCATAACCAGGAACATACATGAGACCCCCCACCCCAATACCAATGCCATCTGGGACCCTCACAGAGGTCTGCAGACATGAGATTTATCATCTCACTTTACCCAAGCATCATGCCCCTTCCCGTCTGTACCTCCACCTGAAACCATAGCAGATGGGCAAGCTTCCCCTGCTAGTTTTGCTGCCCACTCTCTTCTTCTCTATTCAATATAGCACTCAAATTTCTCTCTGCAGCAATTAGACATAAACAAAACAAAACAAAACAAAACAAAACAAAACAAAACAAAACAAAACATGAGATCAAGAAGATATACATTCAAAAGGAAGAAGTCAAGGAATCATTATTTGGGGATGTTATAATAGTATATATAAAGGAACCCCAAAATTCTACTAGAGACATTATAGAACTAATAAACAACTTTAACAAAGTGGTTGGATATAAAATTAAACAAATCAGTAGCCCTTTTTTAAATACAAATTATAAACAGATGAGGGAGACAGCACACTTCTCAATGGCCATAAATAATACAAAATATCTGATTATAACTCTAACCAAGCAAGTAAAAGATGTATATGATGAAAACTTCATGTCCCTAAAGAAGGAAATTAAAGAAGACCTCAGAAGATGGAAAGCACATGGACTGGTATAATTAACATAGTTAGAATGGCCATATTACCAAAAGCAATATATAGATTCAATTCAATCCCCATCAAAATTCCAACACAATTCTTCACAGAAATTGAAAGAAAAATTCTTAATTTCATATATAAAAACAAAAAACCCAGGATAGTCAAAGCAGTTCTCAAAAATAAAACAACTTCAGGGGTAATCACCATCCCTTAATTCAAGCTATACTATGGATTAATAGGGATAGCAACTGATTGTATTCATACAGAAAGACAAGATGGTCAATGCAATAGAACCCACATACATGTGGATACTTGATCTTTGATTAAGAAGCAAAAAATCATACAGTAGATGTAGAAGAATGCAAATTGCTCCATATTTATTACCTTGCACAAAGCTCAAATACAAATGGATTAAGATTCTCCACATAAATCCAGATACACCGCATCTAATAGAAGAGAAAGTGGGAAATAGCCTAGAACATACCAGCACAGGAGAAACTTTCCTGAACAGATCACCAGTGTGCCAGGCTCTAAGGTCAACAAATGGTAACTGAAACTGCACAGCTTCCGTAAGTCAAAGGACACTGAGAATATGGCAAAAAAAAAAAAAAAAAAAAAATAATAATAATAATAATAATAATAAAGCAACCTACAGGCTCAGCTCATTCGTGTGATTCTGCTGCCTCTACCTCCTTCATGAAATGCTACTGGCATGCACCACAGGACCCTGGTATATCTGTCCCCTGAGAAGCACTGTGAGAGCCAGACCAATACAGATGCTAATGCTCAGAGCTAGCCATCAGACTAAGCATGGGACCCCAATGGAGGAGTTAGGAGAAGGACTGTAGGAGCTGAAGGGGTTTGCAACCTCATAGGAAGAACAATAATACAGCCAACCAGACCCTCCAGAGCTTCTTGGGACTAAACCACCAACCAAAGGGTACCCATGGCTCCAGCTGCATATGTAGCAGAGTTCTGCCTTATCTGGCATCAACGAGAGAGGAGGCCCTTCATCCTGTGGAGGCTCAATGCCCAAACATAGGGAGATGCAACAGTGTGGGGAGTTGAACAAAGGGCTTGGGGAGCACACTAGAAAGGCTCAGACACTAGGGGTATGAGAGATGTACATGATCTAATGGGGATGGCATTAGTTGAATGCTCAACTGTGGGGAGAAGGAACCTGAAGATACCACCTCCATTAGATAGACATGGCTTTCAGCTGAGGGATGGGGCCACCCACCCCCCATCTCAAAATTTAATTCAGAATTGTTCCTGTCTAAAGGAAATACAGGAACAAAAAAGTGGAGCAGAGACTGAAGGAAAGGGTATCTGGAGACAGCCCCACCTGGGGATCCATCTCATGTGCAGACAGTAAGCCCCAAAATTATTACTGATAACAAGATGTGCTTGTGGATAGGAACCTGACATGGCTGTCTTCTGGGAGGTTCTGCTAGCACCTGACTAAGACAGATGCAGATATTCACAGACAAACATTGTATTGAACACCAGGACTAGAATAGACGACTTAGGAGAAGGACTGAAGGAAATGAACAAGATTACAGCCCCATAGGAAGAACAACAGTATCAACTAATCAGACCCCTCAGAGATCTCAGGAAATAAACCAACATCAAGAGTATACATGGGTGGGTCCTAGGCCACAGCTACACATGTAGCATAGGAGTGCCTTGTCTGGCTTCAGTGGGAGAGTATGCCCTTGGTCCTGTGGAGGTTTGATGGCCTGACGAAGGGGAATACTAGAAGCATTTTGGGAGTGGGTAGGAGGGTGGGGAAGCATGATCTTAGAGGCAAATGAAAAGTAGATGGAGTGAGGGGTTCCTGGAGTGAGACAGGGAAAGGGGACATTTGAAATGTAAATAAATCGAAGAAAGAAAGGGAGAAAGAGAAAGAAAAAAGAAAGAAAGAGAGAGAGAAAGAATGAAAGAAAGAGAAAGAAAGAAAGAAAATAAAGGTATGAAGGAATTTAAAGATGACAATTGTATTATTGACTATATCAGTCTTTCATAATTATTAAAATCCTCACAGAACATATATAATTAATCAAACAAATCAATAAGATAATCAGTTTGGGGTTGAAAAAGATGACAGATAAATATTTTAAAGTATTAGGTAAAATTCATGAATGAAATTATGTCATCCTGGAATTATTCTTAGTTATCAGACTTTTGATTAGTTTATTGCTTTATTTAAATAAAAGTATGTTCAGATTTTATATTTTTTCATAATTTGTTTTTATTAGAAACTTTACAGTCCAGAGATGACGCCTACTTCATTTTCTATTTTGAAAATTGGGTGAGGGTCAGGCATTATAGTGCATCAGTATAGAAGAAGAAGAATGATGGTTAAGAATTGAAGGCCATCACTGATACAGTGGAAGTACTGGGCCCACCTTGGCTACAGAATCCACCTCTCAAAAAGCGTAAAAGTTCAAAGCAAATAAACAATAACCACGAAAACAAGTAATTTAAGATTTAATGATTTTTCTTCACTAATCTATTTTAATCTTGTTTCTGTCATGTTGGGAGTTCAAAATACCTACTGAGCAAAATAACCTTCTTATAAAGTTAATACACATGATTTCTAAGTTATATGAAAATATTAAGGTCAGAAACTGATTTTATTTTACTATTTTTGGTATTAGATGGTGATGAAATATAAGGCCTTAAATATGTTAGGCAAATGTTGTGCTACTGAATGGTAGTAGGGCCTTCTTTTTTCTTTCAATTTTGAGATAGAGTCACCCAGATTGTTAATAAACTTAGTGTGTAACCCTGTGATTCTTTCCCCTCAATTTTATCATTAACTAGGATTATACACATAGGGCACCTGATCTGATGCAAAGGTTTATTTAAAAAGAAAAGATCAGGAATTAACTTTTATTTCTTTTAAACAAAGATCTGCATAATAGACTTACAGGGTTGATTATTCATAATCAATTTATTTTTTAACCTAATACCAGGAAAGTTGCCAAGTTTATATTACACTTCTTAGAATATATATGAAAAGGTAATTGTCAATAAATAATTTGGTTCAGTTTCCAGAAAATAACAAGTCAGTTTATACATAAATATTTATGCTAAATTTGCATACATTTAATATAACAAACTCACTAATTGTTATCAAATGTTCTTACTTTGATATATTTTAAAATAACAATTCCTTTATAAATGTAAGTCAAGATGAATGGGGAGTGCAGAATACTGTAAATTAATTCCTACATTGTAAAGAGTGTGTAATATCTTTAGACAAGAGACTAATTTTTAGAAAAATAGATCGCCAATTCTTTATTTAGATATAGTACATCTTCTGTATAATAGGTTATTCATAAGAGAACATTCTAAAGTGTTTTATTTGATATTATTCTTACTCAAAATTGAAGTTTATCAAGTTTACTGGCGATTGAAAAATCTAGAAAATAATTTAGATTGTCTTTTATATATACTGATAATGTCCCTTTGAAACAATGAGTGATTTTATCTTGTGTTCCTAAGGGAATTTAAAGCCTAATAGAAGACTTAAATTTTTTTTATTTATCACAGAATATTTACATTAATTTATTAGTATAAAATCCTAAATTCCTGTACAAGCAGTAACATTTGACAAAATACAACACCATGTTAAAATCATTGAAGAGACTAGCCCATACCTAAACATAATAAAAGCAATATACAGTAACCCAAGATCCAATATCAAATTAAATGGACAGATACCTGAAGCAATTCCACTAAAATTAAGGACAAGACAAGGATGCCCACTCTCCAACTATCTATTCAGTGTAGTACTCTAGTTTCTAGCTAGAGCAATAAGACGACAAAAGGAGATCAAGGTAATAGAAATTGGCAAAAAAAGAAGTCAAGGGGTCACTATTTACAGATGATATGATAGTATACATAAATTACCTCAAAAATTCTACCAGAGAACTTCTACAGCCAAAAAACAACTTCAACAAAGTGCCTGGATAAAAATTTAACTAAAAAAAAAAAAAATCAATCTTTCCTTTATACAAATGATGTATGCACTGAGAAAGAAAATAGGGAAACAATACCCATCAAAATAGTAACAAATAATATAAAATACCTTGGGGTAACTCTAATCAAACAAATGAAGGATCTGTATGACCTCAAATAACTCCAGAAAGAAATCAAAGACCTGAGAAAATGGGCAGATTTCCCATGCTCATTGATTAACATAGTAAAAATACCCATCCTACCGAAAGCAATCTAAAGATTCATTAAAATCCCCATCAAAATTCCAACACAATTCTTCAAATACACAGAAAGAGCAATTCTTATTTTCATATGAAAAGAAACAAAACAAAACAAAACAAAAAATCCAGGATAGTGAAGACAATTCTTAACAATAAAAGAACTTCTAAGGGAATCACTATCAGTACTGGTACAGAGACAGACAGGTTGATCAACTGAATAGAATTGAAGACTCAGAAATAAAACCACACACTAATGGACACTTGTCCTTTTAGAAAGAAGCCAAAAATACAAAAGGGACAAAAGAAAGCATCTTCAATATATGGTGCTGGTCTAACTGGCACTCAGTATGTAGAAAAATGAAAATAGAACCATATTTATCACCTTGCACAACGATGAAGTCCAAATGGATCAAGGATCTCAACATAAAACTAGATTTACTGAATCTAATAGCAGAGAAAGTGGGAAAGAGCCTTGAACTCATTGGGATGGGGTGGGGGGGGGTGGGTTTTCCAAACAGAATTCCAGTGGTTCAGGATCTAAGATCAAGAATTGATAAATGGGACCTCAGGAAACTGGAAAGCTTCTATAATGCAAAGAACATATTCAATAGGAGAAATCAGCAACCTACAGATTGTAAAAAGGATCTTCACTAACCCCACATCTGATAGAGGGCTAATATCCAAAACATTAGAACTCAAAAAGCTAACCTCCAAACAAACAAGCAATCCAGTCAAAAAATGTGGTATAGAAGTAAACAGAGAATTCACAACAGAGGAATCTCAAATGGCCTAGAAACACTTAAAAAATTGTTCAAAGTACTTAGTCATCAGGGACATGTGAATAAAAACAACCATGAGATTCCAACTTACACCAGTCAGAATGGCTAAGATCAATAAACTCAGGTGACAGCACCTGTTGGTGAGAATGTGTTGAAAGAGGAATACTCCTCCACTCCTAGTGGGATTAAAAACTGGTACAATAACTCTGGAAATCAATCTGCAGTTTCTTCAGAAAATTGGAAATAGATCTACCTGAAGACCCAGCTATACCACTCTTTGGCATATACCCAAAATATGCCCCACAATGCTGCAGGGCAATGGTCCACTATGTTCATAACAGCCTTATTTGTGATAACCAGAAGCTGAAAACAATCCAGATGTCCTGCAACAGAAGAATGGATACAGAAAATGTGGTTCGTTTAAACAATGGAATACTATTCAGCTATTAAAAATGAGGACATCTTGAGTTTTGCAGGTAAATGGATAGAACTAGAAAATATCATCCTGAGTGTGGTAACTCAAACTGAAAAGGACATGCATGGTATGTACTCCCTATTAAGTGGGTATTAGCCAAAATGTACAGAATATCCAGAATACAGTCCACAGATCAAAAAAAGGTTAACCAGCAGAAGGACCCAAGTGTGGATGTCTCAATCCCACTTTGGATCGAGAAAAAAGGAATCAAAAGTGGGGGGCAGTGGGAAGGATCTGTGTAGGAGAGGGGACAGGGAGGGGAAAGGTAGAACATGATCAGGTATGGGGGGAACAGCAGTGAAGCCCTGAGGGCCAGCAGAAAGAATGAAAACAGGCAACATTGGTAGATAGGAGGTTGGGGGGTGGCTCTAAACTATACCAGACACCTGGGAGGAGAGAGAAGCGCAGGACTCAAAGGAAGGGTCCTAAGATGAAATACTCTACAGTGGGGAGAGGAAACTGTAGAGTCCACCACCAGTAGAAAGACAAGGTATCAAGTGGAGAGATGTGGTTGTCATTCCACAGTCAAAAACTCTGAGCCAGAATAGTTCCAGTCTAAAAGAACTGCAGAGACGAAAATGGAGAAGAAACTGTGGGAAAGGAGGTCCAGTGACCAACCAGCCCAACTTGGGATTTAATTCCAAGGAGACAATCCTAGGCCTAACACTATTACTAATTTTATTATGTACTTACAGACAGGAGCCTAGCATTGCTGCCCTATAAGATGCCCAACAAGCAGCTGATGAGTCAGATGCAGATACTTATAACCAATCAATGGACACAAGCCAGCGACCTCTGTGTTTCAATCAGGGAAAGGCTCGAAGAAGCTGAGGAGTAAGGGACCCCAGAGGAAGACGAGAAGTCTCAACTAACCTGGACCCCACAAACACAGCCACAGAGATTGCTCAGACACTGAGCCACACACCAGGCAGCATACACTATTGCATCCAAGGACACCCAACACATATACAGCAGAAGAGTGCCTTGTCTGACCTCAGTAAGAGAAGAAGCACCTAATCCTTGAGAGACTTTAGGCCCCAGGGAGTGGAGAGGACATGTGGGGTGGAGGGGTGAGGACATCCTCTTGAGATGGGGGAGGAGGAATGCTATGAAGAACTGTTCTAGGGTGGACTGTGAGGGAGATAAAAACTGGACTGTAAAAAAAGGTTAAAAAATAATTTAAAAAGAAGATTCCCAATATTTATGAATTTATTGCTATAGATTATGAAAATTGAACATTGTTTTGTTTGAAAGCAAAGGAGTGTTTTCTTTAGATTAACATTGAGTGGAAACATTTGCCTGGAAGTAAATGAGTTTTGTTGAAGCAAAGGGATGAATCATTAAAATAAACTTCTCTGTTAATATAAGAGAGTGATGATCATTAAATAATGAAAAAAAATGAGACCATAATTTAAGTATAGTCATGCTATAGATGTAAATTTTAAATGAGCATGTAATATTACCTGTTTTTCATCTTAAATCATACCAGTTGATTTATTACTGAATTTAAAATATGAGGAGAGAAGTATTTTGGATTTTCATATTTTGTCTTTATGAACATCATAATATATGGTATTGTCTTGGTAAAAAGAGAAGAAATAGTCCCAAAAAATCATTAACTTTTTAAATCTTAAAATAAATGTGAAATCAGGTTTATATATTATCTCTGACAATAATGTTCAATTTAGTTCTTTGACAGTAATTATAATATTTAAATGAAGTATTAACAAATAAATATAAGACAATTCAAAATTATTATGCCCTACACATACTAGCTTATTAGGACGTCACACAAAACAAATATTTTGTTGTGAATTTATTCCTAGTTTTTTGAACACTCACATTCACACTGTACCTTAATGATAACAAATTTGAATTAATTATGCTATAAAATAACGTTTAACTATGTTAATAATTGTGTTCATTTTTATCCCTAAGCATGGATGTCAGCAAGAAACTCAACAATTTTCTTGATTTCTGACTTAGACCCTCTTCCTTATGCCTTGGGAGATTTTGTACATATCATTTGTACATAAGTTCAGTGAGAGAGACCCTTAAGATAACAATTCAGTAGGTAATCTTTCAGACTTACTGTAGTAATGCTAATGAATCTCCACTTCTGTTCAAAATGAGTATTATTTCAACATCAATATGTTATTACATTCAAGTAAGAGGTCAAGTAAACCTTCCAACTAAGTTCTTGAAATCTCCTAATATAATACAAATGCTGTCTATGGGAATAAATGACAGGTTATGCTATGGCTTCAGCTTATATGAAGAACTGAAACAAAGATACTAACAAAATAAAGTCATGAAACACCAAAAGGTATCCCGTGGGATAGCTCTGTGCACAATTGTACTTGTTACCATGCCTGACAACTTGAGTTTGATAGCCAACACGATAGGATGAAAGAAGAGAATGTACTACTTGAAGGCATCCTCTGACATCTCTAGCATGCTCCATACTTTTTTGAGGCAGAAGGACAGACACACAAACGACAGGCAGGCAGGCAGGCACACATATACACACACAAAACACACACACACACACATACACACCACACATCACATACAGTAAGTGAAATGAATAAAAAAACATCAAATACAGTAAGTGAAATGAATAAAAAACATCAAAAGGCATAGTTCCTAACATTTGTAGTTACAATGGACTTAATATTGAGTAGGTAGTGTTTGAATATTTGAAAGTCATTATGAGGGTTTAAATTAGCCAATTAAGACTGAAGAGTTATGCCGGGCATGGTGGTGCACACCTTTAATCCCAGCACTTGGGAGGCAGAGGCAGGTGAATTTCTGAGTTAGAGGCCAGCCTGGTCTACAGAGTGAGTTCCAGGACAGCCAGGGGTACAAAGAGAAACCCTGTCTCAAAAAACAAAACAAAACAAACAAACAAACAAATAAAACAAACAAACAAGCAAAAAATGACTGAAGAGTTGACTTTGTTGGTAAAATGCCAACATGTTACACAAACATGAGAACATGAATTTGAATGTCTAGCATCCAAATTAACAGCAAAGCATTTTGGTGTACATCTATAAGACCAGAACTGGCGTAAGAGACGGAAGGATTCCAGGAATTTATAGACCAGCCAGTCTATCTAGCTCATGGGTACAAGCTTCAGTGATATATTTATCCCTGGTGTACATATGCATGCAAATGCATACAAGCTCACTGGTATGCACATGATCATACATCCACATATACAATACAATTATTATACTCACTCACTATCTGTCCATCTATCTATCTATCTATCTATCTATCAACTGACAACTAATTTTCCTTGAAGATTCAGCATGTCATCACTGATCTTTGGATTCTTAGTAGGAAAATTCATTATGAAGACAATGTGGTCCTATGTAAATATATATTCATTCAAACAAATTATTTATCATCTTACTGCCTTTGCTTTTAGGTGTGTAAAAGAGACTGAGTTTGGGACAGAGAGGCAGATGGATTAATTATAGATCTCTACCCTCTCTCCTCCCTTTCAAATTCAATGAAAGTTTTGGATTTCAGAGTTTTTAGAATTTTGAACATTTGCATACTCTTTACCATATGAGAATTCCCAGTCAGAAAGTCTGAAGTCCTCCAAGGAATTTGAGCTTCCTGAGAGACATAAAAACCAAAGTGGGATGTTTATCTCTGTCTGGCTGTGGGTCACAAATTTGTTTTCCCCAAGTCTCATTCCAAGCTCTATAGCAGATAAACTCACAAGGCCTAGAAATATATCTCATTCAGAACCCCTAGTGGCCATTCCTGGAATAATCCTCAGAGAATTCCCTGCTAGGAAAACATAGCTATCACATTGCCCTAAAAGACACAGAGGGCAACAAACCAAGGAATGAAATATCTACTCAATAAGATAATACTAGATATCAGCACCTAGAGTTACAACCAACCCAAACTCAGATTCCTAGACACTAGCATAAAACAAAATCAGTGACATCCAGGACAATATGACTCTACTGGAGCTTAACAACCCTACTGCAACCCTTGATAGATGCAATAAAGTGAAGTACAAGAAATGAACCTTAAAATAGCATTTATTAATATTATAGAGGCCCTTAAACAGAAAATAAATCTCCTGAAGAAATCTGGAAAGAAAAAGCAGTTGAAGGAAATGACTAAAGAAGTTCAAGACTTGAAAGTAAAAATAGAATCAGTAAAGAAAACCTAAAAGGAGGTCTTGAAATTAGAAAATGAAATATTAAGGAACTTGAATAGTAGCATCAGAGGCAAACCTTGGCAACAGAATACAATAGAGAAAAGAAAAAATCAAGCATTAAAAACAAGGTATAAAGTTGAATATCTCAATCAAAACAGTGTAAAATCTAAAAGATCAAGGCATAAAACATCCAGGAAATCTGGGAAAATATTAAAGACCAAATCTACAAATGATAGGAATAAAAGAAGAAGAAACCTAAGTCAAAGGAACAGAAAATTATTTTTAATAAAATCATAGAAGAATATTTCCCTAAACTAAAGCAGTAGATGCCTATCAATTTACAAGTACACAGAACCCTACATATGCTGGACATGAAAAGAAAATTTCTACAGCACATATTGAGCAAAATAACAAACATATAGAAGAAAGAACAGTTAAAGTTACAAGGGTAAAGGATCAGGTAACATATAAAGGCAGACTTTTAGTTTTAGTTTTGTTTTTTGTTTATTTATTTATTTATTTCAAAACAGGGCTTTTCTGTGTAGCTCTGGCTGTCCTGGAACTCACTCTGTAGACCAGGCTGGCCTCGAACTCAGAAATTTGCCTGCCTCTGCCTCCCAAATGTTGGGATTAAAGGTGTGCGCCACCACACCGGGATCAAAGGCAGACTTTTAGTATACTTGTTTCCTCAATGAAGAACCTAAACAAAGAAAAGACCTGGACAAATGGCCTACAAACTCTAAAAGACCACAGGCAGAAGCCCAGAATACTATGGCCAACAAAACTTTCAATCATAATAGATGGACAAACAAAACCTTCCAAGATAAATCCAAATTTAAGCAGTACTTATGTACAAATCTAGCTCTGCTGCAGGCATTAGAAGGAAAACTTCAACATGGAGATTTTAATCATCTACAAAATAAAAAGAAGGAATAGTTAATCCCAGATCAGCACATTGAAATACAATGGGAAATAGGCCACACCTTATCTACAAAATAACCAAAAGAAAAAAAGAAAAAGAAAACAAAACAAAACAATAACAATACACATTAAAAATAAAAAAAATCTGCTCATTGATAACTCTTGACATCAGTAGTATAAATTCTCAGATAGAAAGACAAAGGCTAACAGAATGAATATGAATACTTCTGCTGCATCCAATAAACAGATCATATTATCAAGGATAAATTTCACCAAAGGCTAAAATGATAGATAATATATTACAAGAAAATAAATCTTTAATATCTGACAAAATAGACTTCAAACCAAAACTAATCGTTAGAGTTATAGAATGATTTTATATATTCATCAAAGAAAAAATCTACCAAGAGGATATTGCAAATCTTAGTAGCTATTCACTAAACACAAGGGTACACAAGTTCATTAAAAAAAAAAAAAGGAGTTACAGAAGCAAAGTTTGGAGCTGAGATGAAAGGATGGACCATGTAGAGACTGCCATATCCAGGGATCCACCCCATAATCAGCATCCAAACGCTGACACCATTGCATACACTAGCAAGATTTTATCGAAAGGACCCAGATGTAGCTGTCTCTTGTGAGACTATGCCGGGGCCTAGCAAACACAGAAGTGGATGCTCACAGTCAGCTATTGGATGGATCACAGGGCTCCCAATGGAGGAGCTAGAGAAAGTACCCAAGGAGCTAAAGGGATCTGCAACCCTATAGGTGGAACAACATTATGAACTGACCAGTATCCCGGAGCTCTTTACTCTAGCTGCATATGTATCAAAAGATGGCCTAGTCTGCCATCACTGGAAAGAGAGGCCCATTGGACACGCAAACTGTATATACCCCAGTACAGGAGAACGCCAGGGCCAAAAAAATGGGAATGAGTGGGTAGGGAAGTGGGGGGGGGGGAGGGTATGGGGGGCTTTTGGGATAGCATTGGAAATGTAATTGAGGAAAATATGTAATAAAATAAATAAATAAATAAATAAAAAGAAATCAGTGTGGCTGTTCCTCAGTAAGATGGGAATCAATTGACCTCAAGTTCCATCTATACTACTCTTGGGCATATACCCAGTGGATGCTTCATCCTACCATAGAGCCACTTGCTTCTCTATGTTGGTTGTTATTTTTTTCATAATAACCAGTAATTAGAAACAAACTATCTGTTCCTCAACATGTGCATAGCTAAAGAATATCTGATTTATTAATATCTGATTAAATCAGATATTAAAGAATATCTGATTTATTAAGCTATTAAACAAAGTGAAATCATGAAATTCACAGGTAAATGGATGGCATTTGAAAAAATATTTATAGTAAGGTAATTGAGTCACAAAAGGCAAATATTGTATGTATTCACATATATGTTGCTATTAGCTGTTAAGGCAATGACAACCATGCTACAGTTCATGAAATCAAAGAGGTTAGGTATAGCATAAGAGACTGTTGGGGACAAATATTTCCTCCTATGAAAAAAATAGTTACACATGGATGAGGGGAAGACTAGGCAAGGAGGATAAAGCAGGGAGACGTGGGAACATAGGAATAAGGGAGAAAGTACAGGAAAAGACAGCTAAGGATCATCTGAAGTGTAGTATGGACTCTTAATACAGGTGAAGCTTCCTAAAATATATACATATATAATGGAAATCCAATTAAGATTGAGAAATAACAGGAGAGACAAAGCCCCAACTTGTTACTATTCATTGAACATGGAGAAATTGAGCTCATGCTTTTCTAGAACCTTTACCCATAAGGATATTATTCTTAGTATATAGGAAGGCACTTCACATTCTACCAAAAGTGAAATATAATAAGTAATCCAATCATAAAACCTTTGATCTTTACCTATATCCTGACTATAAGATATGTTAGCAATGGTATAACAAATCAAAAAATGGGGTATAGAACTAAACTGAGAATTCACAACTGAGGAGTCTCGAATGGCTGAGAAGCACCTAAAGAAATGTTCAAAGTCCTCAGTGATCAGAGAAATGCAAATCAAAATGACCCTGAGATCCCACTTTTTACCAATCAGAGTGACTAATATCAAAACCTCAGGGGACAGCACATGTTATATAGGGTGTGGGGAAAGAGGAACACTCCTTCATTGCTGGTGGGGTTGTAAACTGGTACAACCACTCTAGAAATCAATCTGAAGTTTCCTCAGAAAATTGGAAATTGATCTACCTGAAGATGTAGCTATACCACTCTTGGGAATATACGCAAAAGATGCCCCACCATGCCACAGTGGCATGTGTTCCACTATGTTCATAGCTGCCTTATTTGTGATTATTTGTGATAACCAGAAGCTGGAAACACCCTAGATGTTCCATGACAGAAGAATGGATACAGAAATGTGGTTTATTTACACAGTGGAATACTACTCACCTGTTAAGAACTAGGGCATTCTGAGTTTTGCAGGCAAATAGATGGAACTATAAAATATCATCTGTGTGAGGTAATGCAGACCTGAAAGGACATGCATTGTATGTACTCACTAATAAGTAGATATTAGCCAAAAAAAAATACAGAATACCCAAGATACAATCCACAGACCTCAAAAAGGTCAACAAATTGTAAGGACACCTCAGTCCCACTTGAAAGAGAGAAGGAAGAAAGCAATCACAGATATGGAGGGAGGGAGGGACTTGCAGGGAAAGTGGACAGGGGAAGGAGTTGGTGGGGGAGAGAAGGGAACCTGATTTGGTCTTGGATGAGGGAAAAAGACTGAAACCCTGAGGGCCAGCAGAAAGAACAGAAACAGGCAACCTAGGAGGTTAAAGGATGGGAGCTCCAGAACGCACCAGAGACGTGGGACGTGAGATACTCTCAGGACTCAAAGGGAGGGACCTTAGATGAAATGCCTGACAGTAGGGTGAGGTAACATAGAGCCTACCTCCAGCAGGAAGACAGGGCATCAAATGGGGGGGAGTGGCATCTGACAGTCAGAACTCTGACCCATAATTGTCCCTGTCTTAAAGAATTACATGGATGGAAATGGAGAGGAACCTGGGTAAGAGAAGGACCAGCAACAGGCCCAAAATGCGATCCAGGTCAAAGGGAGGTCCCAAAGCCTGACACTATCACTGAGGCTATGGAGTCCTCACAAAAGGGGACCTAGCATGGTCGCACACAAGACCCAATAAATAGCTGAAAGAGTCAGAGGTAGATAGTTGCACCCAAACAATGGACAGAAGCAGCTGACCCCTGTTGTTGAATTAGGGAAAGACTGAAAGAAGCTGAGGAGAAGGGCAGCCCTGTAGCAGGACCAGCAGTCACAATTAATCTGGACCCCTGAGATCTCTCAAACACTGGACCGCCAAACAGACAGCATACACCAGGTTATATGAGGCCCCCAACACACATACAGCAGAGGACTGCTGGGTCTGTGCTCATATGCACCTAACCCTCAAGAAACTGGAGGCCCCAGGGAGCTTAGAGGTCAGGTGGGGTAGAGACAGGTGGTGCAGAGTAGGTAAGTGATGTGGAGCGGTAGGAGGGTGGACGTTGGGTGGGGAATAAAATATGGAGTGTAAAATAAACAAATAAACTCAAAAGAAAAAGAAATTATTTCTAATAAAACAAATAAAAGTCAACCCTATTTAGAACAATAAACATAATGAAATTTTAACAATAACAACAACAACAACAACAAAAAAGATAACCAATCAAACCATGAAGCTTCGCACTCCCTCTTTCCAGTCAGTGCCAAGTGATGGGCATCTCTAGGGACAACTGGCACATGCACTGCAATATCAGGGGTAAGAGAAAACCATTCCACAAGAAGTGGAAGTATGAGCTCTAATGGCCTGCTGCCAACACTAAAATTGGCCTTCATAGTATACACACAGTATGAGTTTGAGGAGGCAATAAAAAGTACTATGTCCTGAGATTGGGTGTAGGAAACTTTTCCTGGTGCTCTGAGTGTTGTACTCGGAAAACAAGGATCATTGATGTTGTCTATAATCCATCCAGTACTTAGCTTGTCTGCATCAAGACCCTGGTGAAGAAATGCATTGTGCTTATTGACAGTACACTGTACCAGCAGTGATATGAGTCCCACTATGCAATGCCCCTGGGCTGCAAAAAGGGGGCCAAGTGAACTCTTGAGGAGGAAGAGCCTTTAAACAAAAAACCATCAAAGAAGATTTTAAAAAATTCGATGAAAGGAAAAAGAATGCCAACATCAGCACTCTTCTGCAGGAGTAGTTCCAGCAGGGCAAGCTTCTTGCCTATATTGCTTCAAACCAGGCCAGTGTGGCAGAGCAGACACTTATGTGCTTGAAGGCAAGGAGCTGGAGTTCTATCTTTGGAAGACAAAACCCGGGAAAGGCAAATAAGCCATCCTTCATAGCTCATGTAATAAGGGTGTTTGTTGTAATAATAATAATAATAATAATAATAATAATAATAATAATAATAACAACAATAATAATATCTGATTTGACAAAGCCCACTCCATTTGATGGAACCAATACTTGACAATGCTACATTGACCAAGATCTTGACACTAGATAATCCAGGAACCTAGGGGAAAACCAAATGCTACTTCTCTATTAAAGGGTCATAGCAATAAATTGACTGCTAATGACATTCTACTATATTCATTGATCAGTGACTTGCTCACCCATTAGCAGGTAGGAACAAGTACAGAAACTGATAGAGAGTAAAAAACCTTAAAACACTCATCCTTAAGTAGGATGTCTCAATCAAATTATTACACTTAGTACTCAGGAAACACTGCAGAAGAAGAGGCAGAAAAAATATATCAGTCAGAGGGTCTAGAAAACACCAAGGAAGAAAAAGCCCTGTAAACCAATAAGACTGACACAAATTAAAACTCACAGAGACTTGAGCAGTATACACATTGCCTGCATGAGTCTGTGCCAAGTGGTGTCCCATTGTTGAAAGGGGAAGTTGACATATGCCTGCACCTCTAATCCAAGAGAGCCTCATTAGCGAAACAAACTGTTCATAAGGTTAGTCCACATGCCTAGTAATGGATGACCAACAGAAAACAAAATGTTATTGTTAGGGGCTCCTTCTCTCATGAAGTGTCAGAGCTTTTTAAAATACTTTTATTTTTTTATTTTAATTTTTAAAAAATGTTTTCTCTCTCTTTCTCTCTCTCTCGTACATGTCCTTTGTATATGAATTATGACTCCTGACTTTTTATGTTTTTACGGGATTCCTGAGTATGGGAATGAGTGAACTCTGTATCTATAGCTTTCTCTTGTGTCTTGTCTTGGGTTTTTTTTTTTTTTTCTTCTGTTTATTTTGTCCTGTTTTGATCTGATTGTTTTTTATCAGTTTTGTTTTTTTTTTATTATACCATTAGAAACCTGTTTCCTTTCTATTGAGAGACAGAAAGGGGATGGGGAGGCAGTAAGGAACCGAGAGGAGAATAGAGAGAGAACTGTAATCAGCATATATTGCATAAAGAAATATTTACAATAAAAGAAATGAAAAGAAGAAAAAAATCAGTCTGAGAAGCCATGGACAAGTCGGTAAGCAGCATTTTTCTATGATATCTGCACCAGTTCTTTTCTCCAGATTCATGCCCAGACTATAAGCTGTAAGATAAAACTCATTGTCACTCTTCTCAAAAGAGACTCAGTCTAATTTATTTCTGTGAAGTGTTTGAGTGTCAAATAAAATACTAGACAAAAATGATCTACTGAAGTAAAATAAAAACTGTAAATTCTTCATATTTTAATTGTCTATTGATAATATATTTTAAATGATGACAATCCTCATGATTTTATTATGTATTCCTATTTATTTCAAGGCAATTACCAGCTATTTACAGATAGTTACAGTACTAGAGATCTACAGTATTTGAGTATCATGACTGCCCTCTGAAAGGCCCAACAATCAGCTGAAAGACTCAGATGCAGATATTTGAACCCAACCAGTGAATAGAAACTGCTGACCACTGTTATTGAATTAGAGAAGGCTGAAAGAGGTTGAAGAGGAGGGCAACCCTACAGTAGGACCAGCAATCTCAATTAATCTGGACCCTGAGATTTCTCAAATACTGGACCATCAAACAGACAGCTTACACCAACTGATATGAGGCCTCCAACACATACACAGCAGAGGATTCCAGGTCTGGGTTCAGTTAAAGAAGATGCACCTAACCCTGAAGAGACTGGAGGCCCCAGGGAGTTTAGAGGTCTCGTGATATGTTGGCAGTACGGATAACCTTGTGGAGACAGGTGGGCAGGGAAGATATTTGGGATGTGGAAGAGTCAGAGGGTAGACCCAGAAGCAAATAAAATCTGGGTAATAATAATAACAATAACAACAACAACAACAATAATAATAATAATTAAATAATAATAAAAAGAAAACAAATTGAAATATGAAGTAAAAAATAACTGTTAATTATTTATATTTTAATTGTCTTTTGATAATACAAGGTTTTAAATAAAGGAATTCACTAATTGTTTCTTTGCCATATACTTTAGTGTAATTAGGAAGTTTGTGGTTTAGAACACTTTCACGTGTGATCATGAAAGAATTTACTCAAGAAAATGAACAAAAGGAAAAGTTAATTGACCTTTCATTATAATATTAATAATAGCATATTGTTAGGAATCTTAGGAATCTAATATTATATATCATATATAACACACCTTAAATCATATAGTATTACTAACCTGAATTGTTATAGACATATATGATCTTCCACTGGCCCTCTTTCTCCTTCAAATAGTCCCTTTCTGTTTACAGGTAATATGTAGTTAAAGCTAGCATTTATACATGAAAGTAACATGTGGAATTGGCTTTTTTTCTTTGCTTATTACTTTTTCTTGTTATTTATTGTTTGATTTTTAAAGACAAGCTTATTATTTGTAACCCAGTCTTACCTCAATCTCAGTTTCACAATCTTAGCCTTGGGAAAGCTGGAGCTTTCTCAATATATCTAGCACCTTCTTAGATCTTTAATACTGTAACTATTAGGAGATAGCTGGTAGTTGCCTTGAAATAAATAGGAATACACATAAACTTATGAGGATTGTGATCATTTAAAACATGGTATCGTCAATAGACAATTAAAATCTAAAGATATAATTATTAGGGTCATACAGTATTTCCATTTTCTTCTATGTCATTTTTCCGTTTATTTTATGCATATTTGATTCTCAGTCTTGCACTTGTACTTGGTAGGCCCAGAGCAGTTGTTAGGAACTTTATGTATGATGCTATTAAGCAATAAACTCTGGAATTTTTCTTTTATATCTTTATTACTTAAGTTAAATTAGAACTGTAGAGTGCAGCTAATAGAGTATCTCTCCAAATCAGTGATTGTCAACCTTCCTAATGCTGTCACACTTTTAAAAAATTCAAACTATAAAATTATTTTAGTTGATGCTTTACAAATGTAATTTCGCTACTGCTAAGAATCATAATGAGAATATCTGATATGCAGAATATCGATATGTCGAACCTGTGAAAATATCATTTGACCCCCTTTAGACATTGTAGCCTGCAGGCTGAGAACATCAGCTCTAAATAAATGTCAAGTATTTAGTGTGCCATGTTTTGTTATATGCAGAAATTTATTTTGCTTTATAAAAAAAGAAAACTGTATGTAAGCCAATGTGGATTAAAAGTAGAAAAAAGTAAATGTATATCAATAGCATTTACATAATAAAAACCACTGAAACTATGTGGCATAAACATAAACATTGCAGTGAAAGGAACCTTATACAGATATAAAAATACTAAAAGAAATGTACAAAAGACAGAGTAGAAATAAATATAAGTAGCACTATTTCAAAGGTAAAAAATTCAATAAAGACAAATGAGAATGTTCTTATGGATGAAGCCTTTTTTGTCTCAAGTGTCAGGCCAACATTGGTCAAACAATGCTAATTGAATTGTTTAAATATTAATGAATTGTTTAACTGTTTCTGTGGACATAGCTCAAGGTTTAATTGACCAAATTATAACATTATTAGAAAGAACATTGCAGCATAAAGTGCTCAGGCTTTGAAGTTCTAAAGGCTTAGAGTTGAATACACACCAATACCACCACTTAACTCTGACTGGATCATATTGAACACATTTCTTCATTTCTCTGATTTTTCTTATCTGAGGATCTCTAATGGCTCATTACTAGAGAATACACTGTAATTTTTAATTAGCTTAATTATATCCATTCACAGTGTTTGTGTTAAGATTAATTGCTTATTACTTAATAAGAATGCTATATAGCATAACAAGCAATGGGCTAAAAATCAGATGACCTGATAGCTCTAATAACTATGATATATTAAACAAGTTGGTTCCCTACACTGGAGTTGCATTTTCTTATTTAATTAGACAAGGAAAAAAATTGGATGCACTTTTAATTTATCATTTGTTGATAATTAATGTACACACCATAGTTCTATATTTGCATCTATGGACTGATAACTATTTGATGATGTTAGTAGTTTTTTTTTACTGAATGCACTAACTAATCATACCTGTGCATAGATAGGTAGGTAGGTAGGTAGGTAGATAGATAGATAGACAGACAGACAGACAGACAGACAGATAGATAGATAGATAGATAGATAGATAGATATAGAGATATAGATTCAAAATATCTTGGCAAAAACCCATATTTATTTAATTAGTATATATTTTTCCCAATGGGTGTTGGTTTTATATTGGTGTATTGGCAGCTTACTAAAGGCTATATCACGTAAGAAAAAAAATTATATACTGGCACATGTAGTAATCACTAAAAGCTTTTCAGGTAAGAGTGAGACCTCATGTGCCAGCATCAGATTTTTAAAAAGAATGATACTTTATCCAAATACATTTATTTCCATTTTATTATCAATTAGAAAATATGTAAAAAAAATGTCTTGCTAAGAGATGATGTGTTGAATGAGAGCATTTTAGTCAGGACAGAATAAAAGTTCATATTGGATTCTCCTAGTAGTCATGACAGCCACAATAGATTAGTACAGTTATTGTTTGTTTTATGAAAATGGTAATGGATCTATGGACTGTCCCTAAGGGTGAAGAAAGGGAGTCTTAGAAGACTTTCATCTGAAATTACTTCTCTAGCTATATGTGATCTTGGGATATGCTGGACTATATAAAAAACAGAAGGTTGATTAAAAGTATGACTCAGTGATACAAATTGCACAAACGCACCATCCATTATGGGGTAGGATTTCTTGATGATTCAGTGACTTGTGATCATAAACATTTCAGTTAATATTCTTTCCCCTTGCTCTGGTGAAATATGTAGCTTTGTTTGTCTTTTGTGCCTTTCTAAGCTGCTTATACATTTGCTTGAATCATATCTGGAAAGCTGAACATAACATAAGGTTAGTTCACAAAGTCTGGAAAGTCATTTTGAAATACTTCTCTTATATTACAAATATTAAGCAAAGAAACCATTGACTATGCTGGTATTCTATGCAAATATATTCTAACCAGATTTTTTCATAACTTTCTGCTATGTAAAAAAATTCCTGATGACCCCTCTACTTGCTCTTTCTACCCCATCCCCATATGTTGGGAGAAACACTAAAAAAAGAACCCATCAACTCTCTGTATCCCTGCTTCTCTAAACCCGGCAACTCTCCAGCAGAGTTGGACAGTGCTCCCAAGCTCCTGCCTCTGGCAACTCTCTAAAGCTAGTTCCTGCAGTATCTGACTCTTGTCCCTGGAGCTGCTAGTTCCCTCTGTCATCAGCAGTCCCACATTCCAGTAACCAAGTTCCATCCTGAAACTCTGAGATACTCTCCAAGATGAAATTTTTAATCACTTTTCTCTCAAGACCTTCAGGCTTTGAAGGAAGCTTGCCAGGCCATTTAGAGGATGGTGAAAGGAATCCCATCATTGCCCACTTCTGAACCATTCACCAGTTACAACAAGGTTACTTGGTTTGGATTAAGAGGATCCCTACTTATTCTCTGCAAACTGCCTGAAAAGGACCCTACACAGTTTTTCTCACCACCCTACTTGCTGTGAAAGTGGCTGTCATCCCCAGGATTCATCACTCTCAACTAAAGAAGGCTGCTGAGGATGATGACAGATGTAGCATCACTTGAACACTGAACACATTAAAGAGAAGACAAACCTGATATCATTAATCCAGAATACTATGCTCATCCTTTTCCTTTCCCTCTTAATGGGGACAGGAGTCTACACCCCTCACTAACCCCTATCTGGTCTAGACTTGAGAATTAGGAGTAACAGACACAGAGAAAGTAATAGTCAATCTACCCATAGATGAGCAACCCATTCTATATAGACCTTTCTTCTTTCATGTACACTTTTGTTTGGAACTTGTTTAAATTCCAGGAAGTAGGTTAGCTATCATTTGGGACGGAGGGAGAGAAAGAGAGAGGGAGAGAGACAGAGAGAGACAGAGACAGAGACAGAGACAGAGACAGAGACAGAGACAGAGAGAGGAAACCCAGTTCTACATACTTCCCATGAATGCCCCTACTGTTAGGTAACAGGGATATCTACTGTGGCAAATGGAGTTGTGAAGCCGAGGCTTCCTGAGAGCATGTTAACTATATACACACAGAGAAAGCCAAGTCCCCTTCTAAACACTGTATGTTAGGAAAATATATGTCCATAACCACATGACTGGAAACAACATGATGATAATTATGATCCATGGGACACTGGGAAAATAAAATAACACTGGTAATAACACTGGGACATTTTTTTTTAAATGCTACCAAAGAGACCCATGGAATAAGTTTGTCATTCAGAGGAGGCCACCTCCCTGGGTCCACAGACCTATGAGTCCAAAAAGAGACCTCTTACCTATTCTGAGTAGAAAGACTCAACCCTGACCAATGATGCATTCCACTAGATTGCCTCAGGAACATGCCGAAAATGTTACTGCTCTAGGCCCTTATTGACACTACAGCCTCGAAATGTTTTATATTCTCTACCATTGAAAAGGTTCACCATTTGCTTAATTGTTCCCAGTCAGAAATTGGCTAGGATTTTTGGCTATGCCTAATCCTTGATAACCCTTTAAATGAAGCAAAAGAAACAATCAGACCATTAGTCCATCAGCAAATAAAAACAAGTGTAACCAGAAACAGTCAAAACTCACTCTGGGAGATCTACAAAAAGCTGAAATCTGTCTGGTATCTAAGAGTTTTGACCTAAAAACCTCACTTTACTCCAGTGCTTGCTATTCTACTTTCCAGATTAATTCTTCTTTATAGACCCACAGACCACTTAGTGGGCAAGTACAAATTGTTTAGCTAAATGTGCCTCCTCTGAGGCATTCCAAAACAGTAACTCCCCCTTTTGTGTCTGAGTGCACATCCTACCCCTGGTTTACTTATAGAAAGTAGAAGGAGAGAGGGCACACTTTAACATGGACCCCAGGAAGCAATAGGGAAAGCGAGCTGCACCTGACCTTGTTCAGCTACTGTTAGGAGCTACTATTGAAAGCCTATAACCATAGGAACATTGGCCTTCATAGTCATGATGAAAACTCAGAGAATTAAGGGTAGGCTCAGACTTAGGTGAATAATCCATATAGAAACTAGACAAACAAGTAGGCTTAAGTATAAGTGATTCTACAAAATTGAAGAGGCTTAGATTTTCTTTTCTTTTCTTTCTTCCTTCCTTTCTTTCTTTCTCTCTCTCTCAATCTCTCTCTCTCTCTCTCTCTCTCTCTCTCTCTCTCTCTCTCTCTCTCTCTCTCTCTCTCTCTCTTTCTTTCTTTCTTTCGTTTGTTTTTTCATGATAGGGTTTCTCTGTGTAGTCCTGGCTGTCCTGGAACTCTGTAGACAAGGCTGGCATTGAACTCAGAAATCCTCCTGCATCTGCCTCCCATGTTCTGGGATTAAAGGCATGTACCACCACTGCCTGGCTTAGATTTTCTCTTGATGAAACAAGAAGTATTATGTATGGCTTTAGGAAGTACCTACTATTTGTATGCCAAAAAATGAGTAATAGTGAAAACATTGTCATGGTCAGGGAAAACCTCAAAGAAAGGGAAAAAATGGAGACATAGATCAGATAATTGTTATCAGTCTATTCACATGACCCGTATGACGAACTGCCTTACTCTCAGCATTAACTAGACCATTGATTCTTATCTTGATCAAGTTAATGATGAAACACTTCATCCTTAACTGGATGACCATCTATATCAAACATATAAACTCGGTTAAGCTACTGGTCCTTAAGACTAAACATGACCTCCTAGAACACAATGAGTGGATGATTTAATATATACCCTTAGAACCAGTGTGGAATGTGACACAGTAAAACCGTGAAAAGCTTGTTTCATCCTGTATTTTGATGAGACATTTCATGTTTAACTGAAATTTGGTTTCTTGATGAAGAAACCCAAACTAAATTATCCAAATCTACTCTAGAAACCCAAGGTCAGGGTGGTCTAGCTACTACTTAGATTCTGTTGAATTGTTGGTGCAAACCTCTCCTCCAGCTAATCAATTATCTTAGTTTCCGTCAAATTGCTTGCTCACACAAATTCAAAACCCCACCCCTAAGCTACCAAGTAAGCTGACAGAGTATGGTTACTACAGTCAAAAGTCTCATTCTCTGAACACTTAGGACTACACCTGTTTCCACAAATAAATAAGTATAGTTCTAATCAGTTAACATAAAGACTTCAGTCAGCTATAAACTATATTTGAATAGTCATCTCTGGAAGACTCCCAATAACAGTACCACCTGTTTAGAAGACACAAAAGACATGCTAAAGATGATCCATATACTGGGATATTATGTCTCTCCACAAAAAGATTAGCTCTACTAAACCAAAGTTTTCTATTTGAGATATAACTTCACTCAAGGTAGAAAAACTCTCAAATGATGTCCAGAAAAAGCTTTCCTTCCATTCACACCATTCCAAACCAGAAAATAGGTACAAAAAATTCTTGTGGTCAGAAGGATATTACAGGTTCTAGTTTCCTATATTCCCTGAAATATCCTAGCATCTTTATTCTGCCACTACAAGTCTTTAGAAGAGTCTAAATAAAATATACAATAAAAAATTTCCAGAAGCAAAAACAGGCTATAATTGGAGCCCTAGCTTTGACCTTACCAGATATTACTAAAGCCATTATTTCACCTTTCCATCCATGAGATTCACGACATCATATAGGGCATTTTGACTCAGAAGCTGGGACACTGGTAGAAGGCTGCAACATATCTGTTCAAGTGTCTGGTCCTTCCTTTGATCATCTTGTTTTCATGCCACATATGTAATGACTGTACTACTAATAAAAGCTGATAAGCTTACTCTGGATCAGAACCTCATTTTAACAGTATCCCATGCTGTTTAAACCCCCATAAGATGAACAAATAGCTAGAAAATGTCAAATGCCCACCTTTCTCATTATCAGGGTGTTTTTCTTGATCAACCCAGTCTCACAATTTTTGCTATATGGAATCTCAAACCTGTGACATTAGTGTCTGATAGTAACCTGGGCGCATCCTCCATGACTGTGAGGAATTTCTGGACATTTCTCAAACCAGCCATCAAGACTTTAAGTCCATGCTCCAACCTACGACCAAAGACAATCTGTTTATTGAATAAAAACAGCATGCTCATCAATAGAGTTGGAATGTAACAGGGCAAAACAGTGCAAAGTTTCCTCCATCTTGTATTCTTGCTGAGGCATTTCAGGTTTAACTTGAATTTGATCTACTTGTTGGAGAATCCCATAGAAAATTACCGAACTCTATTCTGGTAACCCAAGATCAAAATGTCTTGAATATCGTAGCTTCTGTTAAACTGCCTGTTTCTACAGAATCTCATGCAGCTAAATACTTACTTTAGCTTCTACTAAACTACTTGCTTTTGCAAAGCTCATCTGAGGCTGCTGAATAAGATGCCAGGTCATTGCTTTTTGTTTTTGTTGTTGTTTGATTGTTTGTTTTTCTTTAAAACCCATGTTCTGTATATTTGGGGCCATACCCATGTCTCCCTAAGACTTATGTGTAGTACCACATATAGCTGGAGTAAAGACTTTCGCTTTCTTTTGAAAGTATATCCAAATATATAGACATTGCTACAGCACTTGCAACAAGAGTCTTCTAAGGAATGGGATGTAATAAATCTTCAACCATGAGGGTCTTACAATATCCTATAAACCAAAGGCTAGATTGGGAATTGTTCCCCATATCAAGAGGCTGTTGGAAACTTACATGCTTACTCCATTCTATCCAGTTTAAAACATGCATATTTTTACATGACCATGAAATGATTATACTATCTATGTATTCCTTTATTTTCATCTCCTTTCCATACTCAAAATATCCTAACACAGACTAAGTAAAGGACAAAATAAGCTTGTATTTTAAACTGAAATTAACTATTCACCTTGTCTGAATGATCACCTCTAGTGAACTTCCTGTAACAAGGTGATCCAGAACAATAGTAACTACCCCATGAGCCACCAAAGAACACAACCCTTGCCACAAAGCACATCAGCCCAGAAAGCAGAGTTCATTGCACTGTCTCAAGACCTTTATTTTAAAAGAACCTAATAACTATTTAAAATGAGGTTAAAAAAAACCTCTTTAAAACTGCCCCGAACCAGGGGACAGTTGAATAGGGTCTAGTGACCACCTGTGGAGTGAATGGGGCGGGGGGACAAGAGACAGTGAAGAACTGACAGCAAGGCAGGAGGTCTGATCAAGATGACAAATTTTTATTGTTCCCACACAGGTTATATACTCATAGAAAGCAGAATATGGGATGGAGGGAAGAGTGGGTTGCTTTGTTTTGGGGGGAATGCACCTGTTCCCAAGAACAGGATAATGGCTGGGTAAAAAGTTCAGCCGGAAGAACAGAACAGAATAGGTTCCTAGGTACCTGTCCACAAGATCTATAACTATTTGTTCTCAACTGGGGATAGTGCTTTCCCACAGAGGCCAGGTGTTCTCAACTGGGCTAGTGCTTTCTCACAGAGGCTGACAAGTTAACTTGTTTGAACAAGTTAATGGTCAAGCAAGGTTGCTCCCAGCATCTCTAGGTTGCTCCCAACATAAAACAGTATCAACAAATAATTATTAGTCTCATTACAGTGTCTGGCTCCTCAAGAGATGGCTGTTATGCATTACAAGCAGCATCAAAGAGCCAGTACACAAAAATGTGTTTCCTTCATGGTTAGCCCATTCCCACTTCTGGGCCTAGATTTTCAGAACCTAAGCACCACCATCACTTTCATTCTCAAGAAACTAATATTTCCTTTGTACATGCATACCAACTTAGCTTAACTTTCCTCTGACTGCCTTCACAGCAAAATTATATCCAGACATATGGACATTGCTACAGCACTTGCAACAAGAGTCTCCTAAGGAGTGGGATGTAATAAATCTTCCTCCATGAGGGTCTGACAAGATCCTATAAACCAAAGGCTAGATTGGGAATTGCTCCCCATATCAAAAGGCTGTTGGAAACTTACATGCTTATTCCATTCTAGCCAGTTTGAAAAATGCATATTTTTATAAGACCATGATATGATTATGCTATCTACGCATTCCTTTACTTTTTCTCCTTTCCATACTGAAAATATCCTAACACAGACTAGGTAAAGGACAAAATAAGCTTGTAATTTAAATTAATCTCATAAAATGTAAACTTTCTTTTTATAAAGGCTGACAGTTACCTTCCAACAGGCGCTTGGGGCAGAGAGCAGAGGAAGAATCCCTTCTATTAACTGATACAATTGTGGGTATATATATATATATATATATATATATATATATATATATATATAGAGAGAGAGAGAGAGAGAGAGAGAGAGAGAGTATGGAAATAGTTGGGTGGAAAGGGGATCTACAACAGATATATCATTAGAAAAATACAATGTCACAAACTGTAAGCTCTCCCTCAGTATGTTCCATGCCCAGTAGAGTCTTTGACAAGTGTAATCCTGTAAAGCCACCGAGAGTTAGATTTAGTGTGATTTTCCATGTCCCAGGAAGGATTTTCAGTGACACTGGGAGAGATTTATTTCTACAATAACAAATCAAAAAGTTTTTTAAAGTCAAGTAATTTCTGATGCCATAAAATGTTTGATTAAAATCTATGGCTCACAACTCTTTCTGCTGCCCTGCCTGTCCCACACTCTTCCTTTTAATAAAACTTAGTATGAGACCTTCTATAATAAATTGTTTTAAAAATTCATCAAATAAAATACTCCTGTGTGAGAGACCAAACTGTGGGAAACTAAACCCGCAACAACTCTCACCCTGAAGATCCAGCTGACCCTTTGATAGGAATTCTGTCACTCCCTCCTTCATTGTCTCCACCTGGCTCCTGGGATTGCCAGCTTCACTCCCTCCTTCATGTATCCACTTGGCGCCTAGAACTGCTTAGATAAAGCCAGCTTCACTTCCTCCTCATCTCCATTTTGTGCCTGGGGCTGTTTATGGCACTCCAAGATAGCTACAAGATGTTTGATGGCTGCCTGGGACTGTTTTAGGGCCGACATTCCAAGATAAGCTGCAAGATGTTTGAAGCCTGCAATCAGCATCTGCCCCAGATGTCCATCCCTTTCTCTGTGTTTTATCATACCCCCTCGATCCCTCCCTATTTTTTCCATTGTGTGCTTATAACCAGGCTCTTAGCCTCCATTAAACAGACCTTGACAACTCTTTGCTTGCTCTCGCTTCCCTTCCCCTGCCTGTTTCCCTTGCAGGCCTTGGTCCTCCTCAGTCCACGGAACAACTGAGTCCTGCTGGACGGGACACCCCTGAGGTTAATGATGCACAGGATCCAATACTTACCCCTTAGTGAAGATTTTTTTAATTAAAAGGAACTAAAGAAATTAAAAAGGAAATTCAATGAATGAGGTAACACCATCCTGTTCTAACTTCATTTTGTGTATAATAGTTTTCAGCTCTCTATCCCTTTCCTACAAATGGCAATATCTGCCTTAGCAATATATGGGAGATTTTCAAGACCTTGAACATGGTCCAGAGGTTGTAATAAAAATGACTGGCAAGGTATTTCTAAAATAACTACTATCTTTTTTCAAGGATGCATATTGGGAGGTTACTCTGACACTCAGCTAACTTTGATATATCCTTGCACTTTTTGTCTTTTAAACCTCCGTATTAGTGAACTTCGGAACAAGGAGACTTTGCAGAGGCTTCAGCCAACTCTTGGTGTGGTCATCAATAAAAAAGACTTAAAATTCTTAATTGACTTAAGAATTTTAACATGGTTAAAATTTAACATGGTTAATTTCAACATGGTTGTCTAACTATTTCACAGTTTACAGGCTCGGGGTAAACCTATGCTCAATTAAAATTCTATGTTATGAAATGAAGATTGGGGAAAGAAAGATGATGGCTAAGAATAAAGGTGAATGGGGAGGGAAAGAGTGGAGAGGAAGGAAGGGAGAAAGAACCAGTAGTATTCATCATTATACCTTTATACCATATACTCTTGCTCAATGTTGACTCATAGAAATGATTTTTGCCCTCATGGGTCTCTGTGTGAGTAGGTCACAGAAGCCTCTGAATGTTGTGACTCAGTGATGTGAAATATTTAGCATTTTAAAAAGGCTGTCATTAAGGGAACATTTTAGATGGTTCTCAATACTTGGGACTGCATGGACTGTAAAATTAATCCATTAATTTTCCCTTTATTTATTTATTTATTTATTTATTTATTTTGCTTTACTCACTACCTAGTGAAAGAAAAATATGAGTTTTTATATGCCTATGCTGGAATCGATGGTAGAATAGGACAGCAAATCAATGCTAGAGTAGATGGGGAGTTGTTGGCAAAAAGATGGGCATACATGTTTCAAATTGGATTAAAAAAATGAGTAATTAAACTGATAATTTCAAAAGTATTTTCATGTTAAGCTGATAGGTTTTTCTGTATAACTCTCTTTTCATTATTCTTCCACTAAATTACAAAATCTGTGGTGACATAGATTTAGACATAGTTTTGAAATGCAAATTGGGTCCTTCCTTACTTCCATTTCATCCAAGATAAATACTGAACAATATGAACTAATGACCATACAGTGGACATGCTACTTATACATTCTGCAAACTGGTTTTGTATTTCCACATTTTTTAAAATGTAAAGGCTTTTAGGAAAGTAAGTGATTAAATGAAATGAAATGATAAAAAAGGCATCTCAAAAGTCCAGATTCCACTAATTTCTATTCATTTTTACTGAAACCAATTCTTCTTTACATTTTTATTTGTATTATTTATTTTTCCTTTTTAGGAAAAATAATGGATCATTCACTGACTTTTTGTACTATTTCAAAAAAGTTATTAGCAATTTTAGTAGAAGATGAAGATGGATATATGCTTTCCTAAAATTCTAAGTTGTAGTGGGAAGGATCGGGCAATCCGGAACCTGACACCCTACATACTTGGAGTCTCTATGTAACTGTTCTTTCTTCATTTCTTGGAAAAACAATGGCACCTGTGTTTCAACATAAAATCCTTCTCACATAAAAAAGGCTCTGATAATCCTTAGAAAATTCCTTTTGTTTTTTTCAGTTTTTAACCACAGCCAATCTCATTGGACCAAAAAAAGCATAAATGGCTAGTTTTGTTCCAGTGAAATATTTAAATACAAAGAATCAGACTTCATCATTAAAGTACTTAGTTTGCTGACTTTTGATCTAAATAGAAGGTTCACTGCCTTATGTCATTCATAAAATCCTCCCCAATAAGTGTGTGTGTGTGTGTGTGTGTGTGTGTGTGTATGCTACCTGTTTCTCAAGCACTAGTACTTTAATATGCCAGGTGCATTCCTAGTGATTTAATGATTAATTTCATCTGTACACTCCCAGTTTCTGAAAGCATTTGGTTATCTAATTCTTTCAATCAACATAAACTATCTTACAGCATTTGAATATTTCTGTTATTTTAGGTAATGATCATGGAAACAAACCTGAAAAGCTGTTAATTCATACCTCGATTCCTTTTACACTGAAAAGGTAACATAGACAAACTAGGAAGTTTAATCACCCCAGTGATAATGGACCTCTTCAAAGAGTTAATGTATTTTATTATAATAGGTACATATTGAGTTATTTAATCTAGGTTATACCTTTCTATATTGCTTATTTGGGGGGTCTGTCAGATTTTATTTCTTGAAACATTTCTTATAAGATCATAGCCTAGAGAAATTAACACTTATAATTAGATAAAACATAATATTTTATTTTTCTTCTCAGAATATTAAAAATTAAAGTTTGATGTGGACCCAGAAAGGCAATCTTTCCACCCTTAAAGTCCTAACCTCTCCACAGCTTCAGTAGCACTCTGCTGTCAGATCTTTACACATAGTATGACACAGACTAGCAAAGATAGCAGTTGAGACTAGGCCACAGAATTACAGAATTCTGACTGGTTATTTTCTTTTTTACATAATGTTTTCCCATCTATTCTCCAATAATAGTTTGTTAGCACTGGAGATATTTGCATAAAGTTATCACTATGTGGCCTGGGCAAGTTGTAGTTATGTATTTTATCAATATATATGCATACATACACACACACACACACACACACACACACACACACACACACACACACAGAGGCAGGCAGACAGACACAGACACATCAACAGTTGAGAAAAAGGAGGCCTTGATTTTTAAATGAAACGTAGGGTAGGTACAATGGAAGGTTTGACAGAGGAAAGAAAAATGGGCGGGACTGATGTACTTATAATTTCAAACAAACAAACACACAAAAACCCAAAAACTAAACAATAAAAGATGTGTCCATCAACCCAACTCTAGATGCCCATATCTTATCAAAAAACCATAAAAGTAATGGAAAAAATGAGAGAATATATTGTCCCTCTCAAAAATCAATCTTATAGTAATATTGTCATTCATAACTATTCAATGAGATAAAATTCATAACATGATTTCAAAAGAATAGTTAGAAACATGTTCAAGTACTTTAAAGAATTTGAAGAATACTCTACCAAAGACTTGAATAAATGGAGAAAAGACAAAACAAAACTGATTGAAACTCAAGAAATCAAAACCAAGTAAATTAAAAAAGGAAAGGAATTCTAAATATGAAAATTAAAACCATAAAAATGAATTTACATAGTAAATAAAACTTAAACTGATATGAAGGAGGAAAATAAAATTTCAATTTATCCAACAAAATCCTAGTGCACAGTGTGAGAAATACTTCCTGAGTTAAATTTGAGTGACTTCTTGGTTGTGATTAATCATGAATTAGTCTGCTGATATCTGTCTTTGATTTTAAGTAAGATGAAAGTTATAACCTGACAAGTACCTCTGCTTATGCATATGTCCCTGAGAGACTGTCTAGCCTGAAGGAAACAGCCTTCATCACACATAGATACTGTATACTATAAACTTGTCATGTGAGGATTTGTAGTCACTGTTATCTTCCTGAAACTGGTCATACTTTGTGTTCCTTGCCTTTAAAATAAATTGAGAAAATACACTTACTCACTGGCATGGTATTCACCAGCAGCTATCCCACCCTTGTCTCTTGCATTTTCTTTTTGCCTTTCCTAGATTCATCTTCATTCCCACAGTCATGGTTCCCATGTTGAATGACTGTCAGACTCCAGAAGAATGGGGCCAAATGTGGGGCTGCAATACAGGGGAAACACTGAAGGACACCACTGGAAGTGGAGCAGTCAGGAAAAGTGCAAGAGTTGGCAGGGGTGAGTATCATTTGGGAGTAAAAGACATAGGAAAAACAAAGATAAGGGAGCTAGAAAAAGGTAAGGGAGGTCAGAAGAATTAAGGGAGCTCATAAAGGGTAAAAGTAAAAAAGAGAAAAAGAAAAAAGAGAGAAAAGAAGGAAAAAACCAACAACAACAAAACAGGAAACAGACACAGCCATATGCTTTTTGTACAAATGCTTAATGTGCTTCCCTAAAGTAGTACTATAGAAATTGCTTTTTTTTTTTTTTTTTTTTTTTTAGGTTTTGTAGAGAAGGTCTGTCCTTGGTTTCCTTAGGAAGGTAAAATAAACTTAGCAACATCAAAGAAAGTTGGAGAAAAACTTCAAAAATTATTATGATGAGCATGGACTAGGTAAAGAGTCTATAGACACCTTTAGTCTTTGGATCCTAATTAGAGATAGCTTAGACCCTAAACATTCGAAGAAGGCTTTGGAAAAGTAGTCCTACCCATTGTCCACTGATATTTGGGCAAAAGAGAAGGAAAGTAAAAGTAAGCTATTCTAGAGCTCCACTAGGGTCAAGAGGAAGTCAGCATACTTCCTGCATCCTCTCTGGTTTCCACTGAGGTAATGTCTATTTCTAGTTCTGGGTTCCTTCGGTGGGACACCTGGATCACTTGAATCTCTGTCTATTGTCGCTCCTTGGAGCACCAGTCTGTCCATGTCTGTTAGTTTATGTATGTGGTTTCATTTCATTGCTTGATTGTTGCCCAGTGATTCATATTCAAAAGGAAAAAAATGGTTAAAACATATCTGCTGGCCATTCACTCTTTGATTTACTTTTAAATCATTTCAAGATTTTTTTAAGGGAAACAAGCAGTCTGACTTGGCACAACAAAACTGATAAACTGCCCTTGGAGTCTTCCACCAACATCTAGAAGTCTAGCACTGCTGGTAAAAGCCCTGATAGGGACTACTTCTCTATATAATTCACTCTTTTAAAAAAAAATTATTAGTTATTTTCCTCATATACATTTCCAATGCTATCCCAAAAGCCCCCCATACCCTCCCCCCCACTCCCCTATCCCCCAATTCCTACTTCTTGGCCCTGGCGTTCCCCTGTACTGAGGCAGATAAAGTTTGCATGATCAATAGGCCTCTCTTTCCACTGATGGCCGGCTAGGCCATCTTCTGATATATATGCAGCTAGAGACACGAGCTCTAGGGGATACTGGTTAGTTCATATTGTTGTTCTACCCATAGGGTTGCAGATCCCTTTAGCTCCTTGGTTACTTTCTCTAGCTCCTCCATTGGGGGCCCTGTGATCCTTCCAATAGCTGACTGTGAGCATCCACTTCTGTGTTTCGCAGGCCCCGGCATAATTTCACAAGAGACAGCTATATCAGGGTCCTTTCAGCAAAATCTTGCTAGTGTGTGCAATGGTGACTGCATTTGGTGGCTGATTATGGGATGGATCCTGGGATATGGTAGTCTCTAGATGGTCCATCCTTTTGTCTCAGCTCCAAACTTTGTCTCTGTAACTCCTTCCATGGGTGTTTTGTTCCCAATTCTAAGGGGCAAAGTGTCCACACTTTGGTCTTCCTTCTTCTTGAGTTTCATGTGCTTTGTATCTTGTATCTTTGGTATTCTAAGTTTCTGGGCTAATATCCACTTATCAGTGAGTACATATCAGGTGAGTTCTTTTGTGCTTAGGATACCTCACTCAGGATGATGCCCTCCAGGTCAATCCATTTGCCTAGGAATTTCATAAATTCATTCTTTTTAATAGCTGAGTAGTACTCCATTGTGTAAATGTACCACATTTTCTGTATCCATTCCTCTGTTGAGGGGCATCTGGGTTCTTTTCAGCTTCTGGCTTTTATAAATATGGCTGCTATGAACATAGTGGAGCATGTGTCTTTCTTACCAGTTGGAACATCTTCTGGATATATGCCCAGGAGAGGTATTGCAGGATCCTCTGGTAGTACTGTCCTATTTTCTGAGGAACTGCCAGACTGATTTCCAGAGTGGTTGTACAAGCTTGCAATCCCACCAACAATGAAGGAGTGTTCCTCTTTCTCCACATCCTCACCAGCATCTGTTGTCACCTGAATTTTTGATCTTAGCCATTCTGACTGCTGTGAGATGGAATCTCAGGGCTGTTTTGATTTGCATTTCCCTGATGATTAAGGATACTGAACATTTTTTCAGGTGCTTCTCAGCCATTCAGTATTCCTCAGGTGAGAATTCTTTGTTTAGCTCTGAGTTGGTGGACACCCCCAAAGTCCCCAGAGCACTCTCCACAGGATCGTAGGACCTCTGGTGAGTGGAACACAACTTCTGCCAGGAGGCAGGTTCAAATGCCAGATATCTGGGCACCTTTGCTACAAGAGGAGAGCTTGCCTGCAGAGAGTGCTCTGACCACTGAAACTCAGGAGAGACCTATAATTCACTCTTAAAGGGGCCAGGAGCTTTGCCAGTAAAGAAGCTGATGGATGTTTCCCCTCAAAAACATGTGTAACTGTGATTATTGTGTTCAGTGGAGAGATATTGTGTAAATTTCTATTTGTCATGGAATATCTTGGTTTCTCTATCTATGGTAATTGAGAGTTTTGCTTAGTATAGTATCCTGGGCTGGCATTTGTGCTTTCTTGGGGTCTGAAATGACATCTGCCCAGGATCTTTTAGCTTTCAGAGTGTCTGGAGAGATGTCTTGTGCAATTCTGAAATAAAAAGGGAGACATAACAGCAAAAAACAAGGAAAACCAAAAAATCATCAGATCATATTACAAGAACGTACACTCAATAAAACTGGAAAATCTGGATGAAAGGGACAATTTTTCTAGACAGACACCAGGTAAAAAGTTAAATCAGGATCAGATAAACAATCTAAAGAGTCCCATATCCCATAAAGAAATAGAAACAGTAATTAATAGTCTCCCCCCACCAAAAAAAAAAAAAAGAGCCCAGGACCAGTTGGGTTTAGTGCTGAATTCTATCAGACCTTAAAAGAACCTAATTCCAATACTCTTCAAACTATTCCTCAAAATAGAAACAGAAATTACTCTACCCAATTCATGCTATAAAGCCATAATTACTCTGATACCTAAACCACACAAAGGCCCAACAAAGGAAGACAACTTCAGACCAATTTCCCTTATGAATATCGATGCAAACATACTCAATAAAATTCTTGCAAACTGAATGCAAGAACAAATTAAAATGATCATGCATCATGATCAAGAAGGCTTCATCCCAGGGATACAAGGATGGTTCAATATATGGAAATCCATCAATGTAATCCACTATATAAACAAACTCAAAGAAAAAAACCCATATGATCATTTCATTAGATGCTGAAAAAGCATTTGACAAAATCCAGCACCCAGTCAAGATAAAAGCCTTGGAAAGATCAGGAATGCAAGGCCCATATCTAAACTTAGTACAAACAGTATACAGCAAAAGTCAACATCAAACTAAATGGAGAGAAACTTGAAACAATGCCACTAAAATTAGGGGCTAGACAAGGCTGCCAATCTCTCCCTAACTATTAAATATGGTACTCGAAGTCCTTGTCAGAGCACTTAGACAACAAAAGGAGGTCGAAGGGATACAAACTGGAAAGGAAGAAGTCAAATTATTACTATTTGCATATGATATGATCATATAATTAAGTGACACCAAAAATTCCACCAAAGAACTCCTTAACCTAATGAAAAAAATTCAGCAAGTACCTGGGTATAAAATTAACTCAAATGAATCAGTGGACTTTCTCTACACAAATGATAAACAAACTGAGAAAGAAATTAGAGAAACAACACCCTTCAAAATAGTCACAAATAATATAAAATACCTTGGTGTGACTCTAACTAAGCAAGTGAAACATCTGTATGACAAGAACTTCAATTCTCTGAAGAAATAAATTGAAGATGATCTCAGAAGATGGAAAGATCTCCCATGCTCATGGATTGGCAAGATTAATATAGTAAAATTGGCCATCTTGACAAAAGAAATCTACAGATTCAATGCATTCTCCTTCAAAATTCCAAATAATTCTTCATAGAGTTAGAAAGAACAATTTGCAAATTCATCTGGAATAACAAAAAAATCTAAGATAGTGAAAGCTATTCTCAACAATAAAAGAACTTCTGGTGGAATTATCATCCCTGTCCTCAAGCTGTATTACAGAGAAATCATGATTAAAAACTTCATGGTCTTTGTACAGTGACAGAAAGGTATATGAAGAGAATAGGACTGAAGACCCAGAAATGAACCCACATACCTATGGTCACTTGATCTTTGACAAAGGAGCTAAAACCATGCAGTGGAAAAAAGGCAGCATTTTCAACAATTGGTGCTTGTTCAACTGGCAGCATGTAGAAGAATGCTAATAAATCCATTCTTAACTCCTTGTACAAAGCTCAAGTTCACATGGATCAAGGACATCCACATAAAACTAGATACACTGAAGAGAAGCGGTGAAGAACCTCAAGCACATGGGAACAGGGGAAATTTTCCTGAATCAATAGCTTCTGGTCTAAGATCAAGAATAATCAAATGGAACTACTTAAAATTGCAAAGCTTCTGTAAGGCACAGGACACTGTCAATAGGACAAAAAGGCAACCAATAGATTGGGAAAAGATTTTTACCAATCCTACCTTCAACAGAGGGCTAATATCCAATATATACAAAGAACTCAAGAACTCAGACTCCAGAGAACCCAATAACTCTATTAAAAATGGGGTACAGATCTAAACAAGGAATTCTCAGTGGAAGAATACTGAATGGCTGAGAAGTACCTAAAGAAATGTTCAACATGCTTAGTCATCAAGAAAATTAAAATCAAAACAACCCTGAGATTCCACCTCACACCAGTCAGAATGGCTAAGATACTCAGGTGACAGCAAATACTAGCGAGGATGTGGAGAAAGAGGAACACTTCTCCATTGATTGTGGGATTATAATCCAGCAGAACCACTCTGGAAATGACTTTGGAAATTCCTCAGAAAATTAGAAATAGTAATACCCGAGAAGCCAGCTGTACCTCTCCTAGGCATATACCCAGAAGATGCTCCAACATGTAATTAGGACACATACTCCACTATGTTCATAGAAGCCTTATTTATAATATTCAGGAGCTAGAAATAACATAGATGTCCCTCAACAGAGGAATGAATACAGAAAATGTGGTACATTTACACAATGGAGCACTACTCAGCTATTAAAAACAATGAATTCTTAAAGTTCTTAGGCAAATGCATGCAAATAGAAAATATCATCCTGAATGAGGTAACCTAGTCACAAAATAAATAAATAGATAGATAGATAGATAGATAGATAGATAGATAGATAGATAGATAGAAACACACATAGAATGCATTCGCTGATAAGTGGATTAGCCCAGAGCTGGGAATACCCAAGATACAATTCACAGGCCACATGAAGCTTAAGAAGAAGGAAGACCAAAGTGTGGATACTTCTATCCTTCTTAGAAGGGGGAACAAAATACCCATGGAAGGAGTTATAGAGACAAAGTGTGGAGCAGAGACTGAAGGAATGAACATCCAGAGACTACCTCACCTGAGGACCCATCCCATAAACAACCATCAAACCCAGACACTATTGCAATTGCCAACAAGATTTTGCTGACAGGATCCTGGTATAGCAGTCTCCTGTGAGGCTCTGCCAGTGCCTGGCAAATATAGAAGTGGATGCTCACAGTCTTCCATTGGATGGAGTATAGGGTCCCTAATGAAGGGGCTAGGGAAATCACCCAAGGAGCTGAAGGGGTCTACAACCCTATTGGAGAAACAACAATCTGAACTAACCTGTACCCCCTGAGCTCCCTGGTACTAAACCACCAATCAAAGAAAACACATAGAAACACGTCTCTAGCTGCATATATAGCAAAGGATGGCCTGGTTGGCCATCAATGGAAAGAGAGGCCCTTAGTCTTGCGAAGATTCTATGCCACAGTATAGGGCAAAGTGAGGGCCAGGAAACAGGAGTGAGTTGGTTGGGGAGCATCGTAAGGGGGAAGGCATAGGGGATTTTTGGAGAGGAAACTAGGAAAGGGGATATTATTTGAATGTAAATCAAGAAAATATCTAATAGAAAAAGAAGGGAAAGAAAAAAGAAAAAAATTGGTTTGCATCCCAAAATTATAGTTATACTCTATGACTTCACTCTCCAAAAATACTTTATTGCAAATGAAACTTTTAAAAATTATAATTAAGTATATATAAAGCTCATGGAATATTGACAGTTTACTATTTAATGAAAAGCTCAAGATTTTAATTTCTTTTCGGTTATCTTCTGCATACACTTAAAGATGCTTCTCATCATGCTAAGAACATCACTGTTCAGTTTGTATATCTAGCCCTCCAGATTGAGAAAAAAATATATAATATGCTGCATTTTAGCCCAAACGTAAAGCTTTCACTAGGTCTCAAATGCAAGAGTCTACTCCTATTATCTAACAGACCCCTGTTAACTGTATTTTGAGAATATGGATTTCAATACAATGGTAAACACTTATGTATATACTTTTGTAAACTAAAATTCACATAAGCGTCAGGAAAGCAAGATTTATAGGACTTGGACCCACCTATCACAGGTCATCAAATGAAATCCTGATCAGTACACTTGCCTGTTCAGGTCCAATCCAGAAGGTGGCCCAAATAAAATTTATATAAATTAATATATGTCATACAAGTTAGAAATTATATTCATTAAAACACATTTATAATAACTACATACATGCTTTCACAATCATGTTTATATATAAATCATCCATAATAAATATTAATTAAATCCTAAATGTAAATTATACTAGTTAAATGTAAATCATAATTAAATATGATTAATAGAATTTAATATATGGTAATTTTATATATGGTATATGCAATATATGGTGATTATATATTATATATGGTAAATCATATTCATTAAATATTTGTTACATATTAAATATTAATTATACATTATATATTAATTATATAATATTACATAATTATATGATAATTATATAATATTAAATATTTTTATTAGGTATTTTCCTCGTTTATATTTTCAATGCTATCCCAAAGGTCCCCCATACCCACCCCCCCAATCCCCTACCCACCCACTCCCCCTTTTTTGCCCTGGCGTTACCCTGTACTGGGGCATATAAAGTTTGCAAGTCCAATGGGCCTCTCTTTGCAGTGATGGCCAACTAGGCCATCTTTTGATACATATGCAGCTAAAGACAAGAGCTCCGGGGTACTGGTTAGTTCATATTGTTGTTCCACCTATAGGGTTGCAGTTCCCTTTAGCTCCTTGGGTAATTTCTCTAGCTCCTCCATTGGCGGCCGTGTGACCCATCCAATAGCTGACTGTGATCATCCACTACTGTGTTTGCTAGGCCCAGGCATAGTCTCACAAGAGACAGCTATATCTGGGTCCTTTCAGCAAAATCTTGCTAGTGTATGCAATGGTGTCAGCATTTGGAAGCTGATTATGGGATGGATCCCTGCATATGGCAATCACTAGATGGTCCACCCTTTCATCACAGCTCCAAATTTTGTCTCTGTAACTCCTTCCATGGGTGTTTTGTTCCCATTTCTTAGAAGGGGTAATGTGTCCACACTTTGGTCTTCATTCTTCTTGAATTTCATGCATTTGGCAAGTTGTATCTTATATCTTGGGTATCCTAAGTTTCTGGGCTAATATCCACTTATCAGTGAGTACATATTGTGCGAGTTCCTTTGTGATTGGGTTACCTCACTCAGGATGATACCCTCCAGGTCCATCCATTTGCCTAGGAATTTCATAAATTCATTTTTTAATAGCTGAGTAGTATTCCATTGTGTAAATGTACCACATTTTCTGTATCCATTCCTCTGTTGAGGGGCATCTGGGTTCTTTCCAGCTTCTGGCTATTATAAACAAGGCTGCTATGAACATAGTGGAGAATGTGTCCTTCTTACCGGTTGGGACATCTTCTGGATATATGCCCAGGAGAGGTATTGCGGGATCCTCCAGTAGTACTATGTCCAATTTTCTGAGGAACCGCCAGACTGATTTCCAGAGTGGTTGTACAAGCTTGCAATCCCACCAACAATGGAGGAGTGTTCCCCTTTCTCCACATCCTCGCCAGCATCTGCTGTCACCTGAGTTTTTGATCTTAGCCATTCTGACTGGAGTGAAGTGGAATCTCAGGGTTGTTTTGATTTGCATTTCCCTGATGATTGAGGATGTTGAACATTTTTTCAGGTGTTTCTCTGCCATTCGGTATTCCTCAGGTGAGAATTCTTTGTTCAGCTCTGAGCCCCATTTTTAAATGGGGTTATTTGATTTTCTGGAGTCTACCTTCTTGAGTTCTTTATATATATTGGATATTAGTCCCCTATCCGATTTGGGATAGGTAAAGATCCTTTCCCAATCTGTTGGTGGCCTTTTTGTCTTATTGACGGTGTCTTTTGCTTTCCAGAAGCTTTGCAATTTTATGAGGTCCCATTTATCGATTCTTGATCTTACAGCACAAGCCATTGCTGTTCTATTCAGGAATTTTTCCCCTGTACCATATCTTCGAGGCTTTTCCCTACTTTCTCCTCTATAAGTTTCAGTGTCACTGGTTTTATGTGGAGTTCCTTAATCCACTTAGATTTGACCTTAGTACAAGGAGATAGAAATGGATCAATTCGCATTCTTCTACATGATAACCGCCAGTTGGGCCAGCACCATTTGTTGAAAATGCTGTCTTTTTTCCACTGGATGGTTTTAGCTCCCTTGTCAAAGATCAAGTGACCATAGGTGTGTGGATTCATTAAATTAATATTCATTAAATATGCCGGTCATGGTGGCGCACACCTTTATTCCCAGTACTTTGGAGGCAGAAGGAGGCAGATTTCTGAGTTCGAGGCCAGCCTGATCTACAAAGTGAGTTCCAGGACAGTTCTACTCTGAGAAACCCTGTCTCAAAAACCAAAAAAAAATAATATATGTGTGTGTATATATATATATATATACATATATATATATACACCTATATATATAATTATATATTTTATTTAGGAATTATATATTAAATATAATTCATATACGCTAAAATATGAAATACATGTGAGTTAAATCTAGAAAATATCAGTTATAAAATAATAATAAATATGATATATAATATATTGTATATTTAATATTATACAATATGTAATATTAATATAACATAATGTATTATATAATAAATAATAATAAAATATAAGTCATAATTTATATATCACATCTAATTTTTACATGACATCAAGGACAGGGAATTATGGAATGAAGCCATGAAGCTCTAAGTAAACATCAGTTACAGTAAAAAAAAAAGAGAGAGAGAGAGAGAGAGTGAGAGAGAGAATTTATATAATCTTTTACCACGAAATTTCATTTTGAATTTTTTTGGGGGGTATTCTTTTTTATTAGATAATTTCTTTTTTCTTTTTTTTTAATTTATTAGGTATTTTCTTGATTTACATTTCCAATGCTATCCCAAAAGTCTCCCATACCCTCCCACTCCACTACCCACCCACTCCCACTTCTTGGCCCTGGTGTTCCCCTGTACTGGGGCATATAAAGTTTGCAAGACCAATGGGCCTCTCTTTCCACTGATGGCTGACTAGGCCATCTTATGATACATATGCAGCTAGAGACACGAGCTCTAGGGGGTACTGGGTAGTTCATATTGTTGTTCCACCCATGGTGACTGCATTTGGTGGCTGATTATGGGATGGATCCTGGGATATGGTAGTCTCCTTGGGTATTTTCTCTAGCTCCTCCATTGGGGGCACTGTGATCCATCCAATAGCTGACTGTGAGCATCCATTTCTGTGTTTTCTAGGCCACGGCATAGCCTCACAAGAGACAGCTTTTTTTTTTTTTTTACCTTGGATTCCAAAGGATTCTCTGCTGCTGAGTGTCTATCACACCCTACAACTAGACATATTTATGCCCAAGTGAAATGAAAGGATCCACTTACTAGCATTTGGCCTGGTCTCAATCTGGTATTAATAGGGGGAAGAGGGCATGTTTATGGTTGTTTGTTTGTTAGGTTGGTTAGTTGTTTTTTTTTTTTTTTTAAGATTCTGAAAGAATTCAGTGGCTGCCAGAGTGATTGGTGAGACATGCTGATGCTGTGACAAAGAATGATGCTGACCATGATCTTGCTGAGTATCCTGATGATGGCAATAGAGGTTCCATTGACAGAACAGATAATATCTATTGTTAGTTGTCGAAGACCATGTAGAAGAATGGGGTTATTTGCTCAAATAAAATAATACATTTTAAATATATGAATGGTAAATGTAAGGTATTCAGAAAATCATGAAAAGATAAAATATAGATGATCAGTATTAAAAGGCAAGAATCTCAGGTCAAATCTCAGTTAATATTTTCAATAAAATTTGTAAAACAAAACATTCTAAGTATTGAGAAAGAAATGTTGATAAAGGTTAAAGAGGCCTATGGAATGTCAAACAGGCAGGAGAAGAATAGAAATTCCCAAAAACAAATTCAATCAAAATAATGAAAACATGGAATGAGAAAGAAAGAATATCAAGCATTGCAGAAGAATAGGAAAGGGTCATATAAATAAAGATAGGCCAAGTAAAATAAGAGTTAATTATTATATGAAACTCTTGACATGGTAGGGCTTGGAAATCTGTATTCTAAGCACTAAAAGATCACAGCTGTCAGCCGAGTATGGTGGCACACGCCTTTAATCACAGCACTCAGGAGGCAGAAGCAGGCAGATTTCTGAGTTCGAGGCCTGCATGGTCTACAAAGTGAGTTCTAGGACAGCCACGGCTATACAGAGAAGCCCTGTCTCGAAAACAAAAACAAAAACAAAAACAAACAAACAAAAAGAATCAAACAAACAAACAAACAAACAAAAAATCACATCTGTCAACCCAGATTATTGGAACCAGTAAATCTATCCTTTGTAAGTCAAGGAGAATGAAATGCTTTGTAAGATACAAACAAAATTAAAGAATGTATGGCTTATAAGTCAACTCTACCGACAATATTGGAAAGAATACTTCAGACTAAAGATGAACACACATTAAGAACAAAGGCGAAAAAGTGTAGTAAGGATGTTCATCAGAAGTTATCTAAGAAAACACAAAAAATCATCAAAGTGACAGGAATTAATAAACAAGTTTTAATAACTCACAAGGTTAGTGGTCTAAATTCAATTAAATGATGTGAACAAGTAAATTCAATTAGAAAATAAGATCCATCTGTCTACCCACTTGCAGCAAACACATCTCATCATTTAGAATAGTACCACCTTAGAGGAAAAGAAGGGAAAAGGGTGTTCAAAGCAAATAACACTACACATTGAGCAAGTGAAGCTATTCTAAAAACTGACAAATGAAACTATTCAGAAGAGATTTTTTTAAAGTCTACTTTATAGCCAAATAATATAAAAATCCAAGTTATCACAAATCTAAACCAATAAACACCATACAGGTGTTTCCATTTTGATAGATGACACTCAATGACATATGTTAAACACAATATAATAATTATTGGTGACTTTGATACGTATTTTCACTAATATGTCATCCATGAAAAAATTAAAGTTAAATTTAAACTTAAATCAAATGAACATAAGTAAAACCTAAGAAACTGTACACCCAAACAATAAAGAATACATTTGCAACACATAATGTTCTTCAAAATAAATTACATTTTAGAGTAAGATTTTCAACAAATATAGAAAAATTGAAATAACATCTTATATTCTCTCTGATCACAAGGAACAAAAGTAGACATCAAGAGAAACTATTCAAAATACACATATATAGACATTAAAGAACACATGATTAAATGATAGATGGTTCACTATAGAAATCAACAAGATTTTTATTTAAATTCTTACCATTGAATTAAACTGGAAACACAATGTTTCAAAATCTATCGGACACAATGGAACTAGAATTAAGAGAAAAGATCTCAGTGTCTACATCCTAAAATTAAGGATAACTCAAATAAGTAATATTACTTAAGTTATTGAAAGGCAAGTACAAATTAAATTGAAATTCAATAGAAGAAGTATAAGAATTTCAGAATTGCTCTTTCCATGTCGTTGAAAAATTGTGTTGAGATTTTGATGGGGATTGCATTGGATCTATAGATTGCCTTTGGTAGGATGGCCATTTTACTATGTTAATTCCGCCAATCAATGAGTATGGGTGATCTCTTCATTTTCTGAGATCTTTGACTTCTTTCTTTAGAGACTTGAAGTTAGTGTTATACAGGACTTTCACTTGTTGGTTAGAGTTATCCCAAGATTTTATATTATTTGTGGCTATTGTGAAGGGATTTTTTTTCCTAATTTCTTTCTTTGCCTATGTACCATTTGTATAAAGGAAGGCTACTGGTTTATTTGAGTTAATTTTATATCCAGCCACTTTGCTGAAGCTGTTTATCAGCTGGAGAAGTTCTCTGGTAGAATTTTTGGGGTCACTTATGTATACTATCATATCATCTGCGAACAGTGATACCTTTATTTCTTCTTTACCTATTTGTATCCCCTTGATCTCTTTGTTGTCCTGGCTGTTGTTTTACAGTAAATTGCTTCAAAGTATGGGCCTTGAATTTCTGATCTCTTCAATACATTTAACACGAAGGGTGTTGTATTTTTTCAAATGCTTTTTCTGCATCTAAGGAGATGATTATGTGATTTTTCCCCCATTGGGATGGTTTATATAATGAATTATGTTAATGGATTTTCATATATTAAACAAAACTTGAAGCCCTGGGATGAAGCCTTCTTGATCGTGGTGAATGATGGTTTTGATGTGTTCTTGGATTCAGTTTGTAAGAATTTTGTTGACCATTTTTATATCAAATTCATAAGCGAGATTGGTCTAAAGTTTTCTTTTCTGGTTGGGGTCTTGTATGGTTTAGGTATCAGAGTAATTGTGGCTTCATAGAATGAGTTAGGTAGTGTTCCTTCTATTTCTATTTTATAGAATAGTTTGAGGAAATGGAAAGCTCAATTCTCAAATTCGTCTGGAAAGGAAAACAAACAAACAAACTAAAACAGAATAGCAATAATAATTCTTAGCAATAAAAGAATGGCTGGGAGAATCACCATCCCAGTCCTCAAGCTATACTACAAAATAATAGTGATAAAAACTACATGGTATTGGTACAGAGACATGCACATTGATCAATGGAATAGAATTGAAGAACCACAAATAAAGCCACACACTTATGGACACTTGATCTTTGACAAAGGTGCAAAATATATACAATGAAAAAAAAGATAGCTTTTTCAATAAATGGTGCCATACTAACTGGCTGCCTGTATGTAGAAAAATTAAAATAAACCAATATTTGTCACATTGCACAAAGCTCAAGTCCAAGTGGATCACGAACATCACCATAAAACCAAATACACTGAATCTAATAGAAAAGAAATTGGGAAAGAGCCTCTCAAACTCATTAGCACAAGGGGAATTTCTTAAACAAAACTCTAATGTCTCATGCTCTAAGATCAAGAATTGATAAATGGAACCTCATGAAACTGGGAAGCTTCTGTAAGGCAAAGGACATAGTCAATAAGACAAATCAACAACCTACATATCCAAAATGTATGAAGAATTCAAGAAGTTAATCACCAAATAACCAAACAACCCAATTAAAAACTGGGGTATAGTACTAAACCAAAATTTGACAACTGAGGAATCTCGAATGGCCAAGAAAAACTAAAGAAATGTTTAACATCATTAGTCATCAGGATACTGCAAATAAAATAACCTTGAGATCCACCTTACACCAATCAGAATAACTAATATCAAAACCTCAGGTGACAACACATGCTGGTGAGGATGTAGAGAAAGAGAATACTCCTCCATTGCTGGTGTGATTGAAAACTGGTACAACCACTCTGGAAATTAATCTGGAGGTTCCTCAGAAAATTGGAAATGGGTCTATCTGAAGACTCAGCTGTACCACCTTTGGGAACATATCCAAAAGATGCCCCACCATGCCCCAGGGGCACATGTTCCACTATGTTCATAGAGGGTTTATTTATTATAGCCAGAAGCTGGAGACAACCTGGATGTTCCATGCCAGAATAATGGATACAGAAAATGTTGTTCATTTACAATGGAATACTACTTAGTTATTAAGAAGGAGGATAGCCTGAGTTTTGCAGGCAAATAGATGGAATTAGAAAATATGATCCTGAGTGAGGTAACTCAGACATGAAAGGATATGCATGGTATATAATCACTAATAAGTGGATATTAGCCAAAAAAAATACATAATACCCAAGATAAAGTCCACAGAACTCAAAAAGCTCAACAAGCTGTAGTGCCTAAGTGAGGATGCCTCCGTTCCACTTGGAAGGGAGAAGAGAGCAATCAGAAATGGGAAGTGAGAGAGGGAACTGGGAGGGAAAGTGGATTGGGAGGAGTGGGGAATGAGAGGGGAACCTGATCTAGTATTGGGTAAGGGAGAAGGAGTAAAGCCCTGAGGGCCAGCAGAAAGAATAGAAACAGGCAACCTCTGGAGATAGAAGAGAATACCCTCCAGAATGCACCAGAGACCTGGGAGGTAAGAGACTCTCAGAACTCAAAGGGAGGGACCTTAGATGAAATGTCTGACAATAGAGAGAGGGAACTTATAGATCCCACCTTCATCAGGAAGACACGGCATCAAGTATGGGAGAGGGGATCCATCCCATAATCACATCTCTGACCCATAATTGTTCCAGTTTGAAAGAACTGCAGGGATGGAAATGGATAGAAGCCCGAGGAAAAGAACGTTCAGCAACAGACCCAAAGTGGGATCTAGCACAAGAGGAGGCCCCAAGGTCTGACACTATTACTGAGGCTATGGAGCACTTACCAAAAGGGACCTAGCATGACTGCACTCCAGAAGACCCAACAATTAGCTCAAAGTGTCAGATGCAGATATTTTCTCCAGCCAATGGACAGAAGCAGCTTACCCCTTTTGAATTAGGGATGGCTGAAAGAAGCTGAGAAGAAGGGCAACTGTGTAGCACAGCGGTCTCAATTAAACTGCACCCCCAAAATCTCTCAAACACTGGACCACCAAACAGACAGCATATACCAGCTGATATGAGGCTTCCAACACACAGAGAGTAGAGGACTGCCAGGTCTGTGTTCATTCAGAGATGATGCACCTAACCCCCAAGAGACTGTTGACTCCAGGGTGTTTAGAGGTCAGGAGTGGAGTGGGTGGGCACACCCACGTGGAGAAAGAGGGATGGGGAGGATGTTGAAAAGGGGGTGGAAATAAAATATGGCGTGAAAAACATTAATAAAGAAATTTAAATAAAAAGAAAGATACAATTTATGTGAAGGTACCAATTAATGAAATTATTATTACAATATAAAGAATCACTGAAATAAGTAGTTGATTCATTGCAAGGGTAATCGAGGCTTGTCAAGTTTATATCAAATCACCCAAACTAAATAAAGAAAACACATGAACAATAATATTAGAAATGAGAAGGGAGATAAAACAACAGATCGTGATGGAATTTAGAAAATCATTTCTGCTAACTGAGAAAATCTAAAAAACAAAAACAAAAATAAAAAGAAACATGAATCTTTGGATGTGCAAGACCTAACAAAATTAAACTAAGATAAAATAAATAATTAACACACACATATAATCAACAAGTTAATTGGTTTAGTATTTATAGAGGAAATTTATCCAGCAATACGATTTCTTTGTCTAAGGGTCACGTCAAAAGACCTAGGTCTTTGTGGTCTAGCTGGAAAACAGACATGCCACACACCTTTTAATTCCTTTGGCTATCATACAGATGTACCATTTGTAGACACCTTTAATCCCAAGCAATGAAGGTAAATGGTTAGTTTATAAAATGATACAGCTATCTTTGAAAGTGATCTCTAATTGAGAGGCAGACAAAGTGATGAATCAGAAAAGGATTTGCCAGAATGATTCAGCGATAGGACACACCCAACACTCATGTTGGACCTGAAAGAAAGGCTTAAGAACAGCACATAGAGAGTTCAGTCAGTTCAGCTCATGAAGTCAGGTTAGTTGAGTCAGTTAGGTTCCTGCAGTTCTATTCATTTCAGAGCAGTACAGTTAGAGTCAGTGCAGTAGACTTCAATTCGGTCGAGTCAATTCTATTTCATTCAGTCCAGTTCCTGGAAAGCAGAGGCAGGTTTGTGTGTGTGTGTGTGTGTGTGTGTGTGTGTGTGTGTGTGTGTGTTTATTCACTTTACAGCACCGTCACAACCCCCTTCTCTCCTCATTTCCCATGCCCACCCTTACAAATCCTTCCTCTCATTGTTCCCTCCCCTATTTCTTAAGGAGGAGGAGCTACCCTTGGTTACCACCCTACCTGGGGCACCTAGTCCTAGGAGTATTAGCCACATTCTCTCCCACTGAAGCTGAACCAGGCAATCTAGTTAGGGGCAAGGGAATCTAATAATAGGTAACAGAGACATAGACAGCTCACACTCCTCTAGTTAGGGAACCCATAAGAAGGCCAAGCTGCACATTTCCTACAAATGTTGGAGAGATCTAGGTCCAATTCCTGCAAGTTCCATGATGGTGGCCCTGGCTCTCAGAGCCTTCATATTCCCAGGTGAGTTGACTCTGTAGGTCTTTTTGTGGTGTCTTGCACCCCTCCAACTTGCTCATTTCTATCTTCCACTCTTCTATAAGGGTCCCCAGACTCCATCTGAAGTTTGATTATATTAGGTCTCTGCATCTGCTTCCATCTTGAAGCCACTCAGCAGAAAGTTATGCTAGGTTCCTGTCTGCCAGCATAGCAGAGTATTACTAATAGTGTCAGGGGTTGACTCCTTCACATGATGGGACAGTCATTCATTGGTTTGCTATTCTTCGGTCTCTGCTCTGTGGTACACCAGACTCAGGGAACTAAGGGGGGAAGGAGAAAGAGACCCACCTCCAACCAGAGTTCAGGGAGACTGGACTGTGGGTGGGGGAGACTGCAGCGATCCCAGAGAACTGTGTCTGGCAATGTTAGGCTGCTGGACTCTGCTCTGGGGATATGGGGAAGGTGCATTCTTGGCTCTAACTCTTGGGCACCAAAGACCACTGGGTACCATGGAAGACCCAGCTCTGGGGTCTCTGGGCCTTATGGAGGCCAGAGATGACAGGTTCTCAGTCTTGGACATCCCAGACACCACAAGATGTCGCTGAAGAGTTGAGAAAAAAGTGGGGGTCGGGAGGGGGTGCAGCTTGGTCAGGCCCAGGGTGGAAGGGAGAGGGGCATGGGGTGAAAGCACTGGGTGGTTTCCCATGCGTGAAAGAGTCTTTGGTCCAGTCTGGTGGCTGGAAATGCTGGGAGGCCTTCCTGCAGGAAATTACACATGGCTCTTTAGGGAAGGCCTATTCCATCACTCCAGCATGGCGAGTCTAGATAAAAAGAGACAGTCCATGGTTTTAGAACTTTATTGTAGAAAACAGAAAGAGAGAGAGAGAGAGAGAGAGAGAGAGAGAGAGAGAGAGAGAGAGAGAGAAGGTAGAGATGTAGAATCCAACCATGGCCATGTGGAGAAAGAGGTGAAAAGAGGTGAAGAAGGAGAGCTAGAGGTGAGAGTAAGATAACAAGAGCTTAAGAAAAACAAGAGAGAGAGGAGGGGCCAAGCAGCTCCTTTTATAGTGGGCTGGGCTACCTCGTTATTGCTATGTAACTATGGGGTGGGGCATACCTGACTGTAGTCAGGTGACTGTGGGGATGGAGTCTATCCAGAAGACCAGGAGCTTGAGACATTGACTACATGATGGGTGGCCACAAAATTATGGTGCTGGGGTCCCTTTATAGGAGCCTATGTCTAGGAGCATGGCAAATGGGCCTTCTGTCCCATGGAGATTAATCTGCTGGGTCTCCGGGGCTTAAACCTAGCTAGACTAGAAAACAGGATGCCTGTCACGGTCCCACACTGCTCCATCTTTATCCCTGCATATCTTATAGGCAAGACAAATGTTGGCTTGAAGGTTTTGTGGATAGAATCATGTCACCCTTCATGCTCTCTAATTCCTGGTTGGCTATAGGAGGTAGCCATTTAAATCTTTATATTCCCCTATCATAGCAATCTCAGAGTCACCCCTATAGACTCCATTTATCTTCTCCTGAACCAGATCTCCAGCCAGTCTCCAGATATGCCCCCACTGATTTCCAATTCTCACTCCCAGCCTACTTTCACCCACCACTCTACACCTGAATGCCACCCCTGTTTCCCAGCTCACCTCTTCTACTATCTAGTTCCCTGTCTTCATCTACCTCTGAGGGTTATTTACTATCCCCTTCTGAGTGGGATTGGCACATCTTCTGTTGGGACTTCCTTATTATCTAGTTTCTGTGAATTGTAGCATTGTTGTCCAGAGCTTTATGGATAATGTCCACTTAAATGTGAAAGCACTCAAGGAGCTAACGGGGTCTGCAACCCTATAGGAGGAACAACTATATGAACTAACCAGTACCCACCAGAGCTGTGTCTCTAGTTGCATATGTAGCAGAGGTTGGCCTAGTCGGCCATCAATGGGAGGAGAGGCCCTTGGTATTGCGAAGATCATATGCCCCAGTACAAGGGAATGCCAAGGCCAGGAAGGAGTGGGTGGGTCGGGGAACAGGGTGGGGGGAGGGTGTAGGGGACTTTGGGGATAGCATTTGAAATGTAAATGAAGAAAATATCTAATAAAAATCAAAACAGGGAATTCATACCATATGTATCTTTCTAGCTTTTCTTTTCCTCACTCAAGATTATAGTTCCATCCATTTGCCTGAAAAATTCATGATATGTATGTTTTTAAAAGCTGAAGAGTATTCCGTTGTATAGAAGTGCCATATTATCTTTATTAATTCTTCAGTTGTGGAACATCTAGTTTATTTGCAGTTTAGTTTCTGACTATTACAAACAAATTGGTTATGAACATAGTTGAGCAAGTGTCCCTCTGGTACAGTGGGACATCTTTTAGATATATGCCCAGAAGTGATATAACAGGGTCTTGAGGTAGAAATAGTCCCAATTTTCAAAGTAGTTGTACTACAAGTTTGCACTCCCATCAGCAGTGGGGGAATGTTTCCTCCTTGCTTCACATCCTTGTCAGCATTTGCTATCATTTGAGTGTTTGATCTTAGCCCAAACTGGCTGGTATAAGCAGGTATAGCCAAAAACTGATTCTGACTGATATTAAGTTGGAATCTCAGGATCACTTGATTTATATTTCCTCTGATGAATAAGGACATTGAACATTTCTTTAAGTGCTTCTTGGACACTTGAGATTCCTCTGTTGCAAATTCTCTGTTTAGCTCTATATCCCATTTTTTAAATTGAGTTATTTGAATTTTTGGTGTCTAATTTCTTGTGCTCATCATAAATTTTGGATATTAGCCCTGTCAGATATAGGATTGGTGAAGATCCTTTCCAAAATTGTAGGATCTTGTTTGCTCTATTGATGGTATTCTTTGCCTTGAGAAGCTTCTTGGCTTTATGAGGTCTTATTCATCAAATGCTGATCTTAGAACCTGAGCTATTGGTGCTTTCCTCAGGAAGTTGTCTCCTTTACTAATTAGTTTAAGATTATTACACACTTTCTGTTCTATTAGATTTATTTATATGGTTTTAAGTTGAGGACTTTAATCCACTTTGAGTTGAGATTTTTTACTGGGTAATTAATATGAATCTATCTGCATGCTTCTCCATGCAGGCATCTAGTTAGACATCCAGTTAGACCCTCACCATTTGTTGAAGATGCTTTCTTTTTCCATTGTACAGTTTTGAGTCAAAAATCAAGTGTCCATAGGTGTGTTGATTTATCTAAGGAAATTTGATTTGATTTCATTGATCAACTTATCTGTTCCTATCCCAATATCACAGTTTTTATTACTATTGCTCTTTAGTATATCTCGGAATCAGAGATGAGGATTCTTCTGAAATTTTTTTATTATTCACAATTGTTTTAGCTACCCTGATGGTGTGTGTGTGTGTGTGTGTGTGTGTGTTGTTTATCCATGTGAACTTGAGAGTTTCTCTTTCAAGGCCTGTAAAGATTTGTGTTGAAATTTTGATGGAAACTACATGGAATCTGTTATATTTCTTTTGGTAAGATGGCCATTTTCACTGTATGAAAATGATCCATGGGAGTGATCCATGAGTGTGAAAGATTTTCCCATTTTCTGATATCCTCCTCAATTTCTATTTTTGAGACTTAAAATTATTGTCATACATGTATTTCATTGGCTTGGTTAGAGTTTTACATCTTAGAGTTTTAGATATGTTATATTATTATCTGCTATTGTAAAGAGTTCAGGAATAAATAGGGAGAGTTGGAGAAAGGAAATGAAGGTTTCATGTTTCATGTATTTTTGAGCTAAATTATCAAGAATTTTAAAACCCAAAGGCTTTTGTAGTTTTCTGAGAAATATCAGAGAAACTATCCCCATGCAGTCTCAGCAACATGGCTATATAAACTAGACATGGATAAGGATAAAACCAGCAGACATGCTAAGACATGTGGAATCTCATAAGAATTCAATCCTAACCCAAAAAATTGAAAGGAACTAAAGAATGTAGACTGTGGGAGAAATAGTATTACACAGGTTAAAACACATCAATTTCTTATCCAATACTACATGGTTAGCACTGAAAACATACAAGTAACATTATAGAGACAGGGTGGGTTATAAATATATATATATATATATATATATACATATACATATACATATATATATATATATATATATATATATATACACTCACACTAGTACACACATGCGCGCGCACACACACACACACACACACACACACATGCACACACACACAAATTCCCCAAATATAAAGAGGCAATGAATTTTAAAAAGTGAGTGTTTAGAATGGGCTGTACATGGTAATGATTGGAGGGAAGAAAGGTAAGAGAAAATGATATGATAGTCTATATTCTCAAAAAAGAAAAAATAATTATAAAAGTATGTTTTTAATTTTAAAACAATCCTTATATGTGTATTTGTATATAAATGCCATGTGTTTGAGGTATTGAGAATGACCAGAGAAAGAAGTCAGATCCATTGAAGCTGTAGTTATTGGTGGTTCTAAGTGACCTAACATGGATTCAGGGAAACAAACTTGAGTCAGGTCAAACTTGAGAAAGGTCAGCCATTCTAAACCTCTCAGCCATCTCTGCAGCCCTTTCTCAAAGTCTTCTGATAGTTAAAATATATGATTGAAGAGAATAAATTTTCAAGTAAAAAAATTCAACAGAGTAATGAGAAAAATGAAGATTCAAATGTTAAAAATAAGCTTAATTTCAGATGTGAAAGAACTTTGTTCTATAGTTATAATTAGTAGGTGAATTGCACATCCCTTGTGGATCCTGAAAATAGCTAAGGTTAAGTCATTTGAGTATTTTCTATTTGAGTATGTATGCTCACCTCTATCAGCTCCATTGACCTCAACCAAAAAGTTGCAAATGCATTGCTCCGAACTAAAGGAATTTCTGTTTGTACATGCTCACCCTGCTACTTCAAGGAAGCAAGATGCTGGTAAGAATTTTAATGCTCCATGAAAATATGATTGTAGTAGGAAAAAAAATCTTCTCTTGAGAGAAAATGGAAAAATGTAGCTGAAATTGATTGTAAATTGCTAAATCTTTACATCTTTATGAGTTATACAGATGCCCTGAAGATTTATAAGATTGTCTCAACAATGAATAGTACCCTGAACTCTAATAACTGATGCCTGAAATACTTTACAAATCAAATGATTTTTTTAAATGCAGATGAGACTCTCTTAGGCAGCAACACTTGAATCCAATACATTTTAAGAAATACAAAGTTAAATATCCTTAATATTATCAGTAAGTAATGTTATCAATAATGAAATTGCTAAAACATGGAAACAAAGTTCATCAGGTACCAATATTCAGCATTATATGATTACATTAGTGTTGAGAAAATGACTTTCAAGATTAGGCACAAAGTATTAGAGCTTTTACAATCACAAATCTTTTGCTCCTTTCATCTTATTTATTCTGATGCTGATACATTTTGTATTAGTCTGTTGAGGCTCAGAAAACAAAATATCACACTTCAGGTAGCTTAAACAGCAAAGATTTACATATTTACAGAGATGAAGGATTGTAAGCAAAGATCAAGCTCACTCCAGTATGCAAGCCTCTAATCCCAAAATACAGTTTCAAGAAACAAACTCAAAGGTCAATGTAGCAGGTGGTTTGGGGACTTTTGCAAATCACCTTTTCTTTGATTCCTTGTGTTGCCTTTACCTATGCAAACAAGTTTGCTTTCTAATCTCATTTGTTAAGGACAACATCCATATTGAATTAAAGATTCTCAATTTCCTTATTTCATCATAATGGTATTTTTAACACACTAGAAAATTAGTTAAGAGGCAATATTGCACAAAACACATTTACTTTACCAATACTAGTTTTCTAGTTTTTTTCTAATCTTAAAAAAAAAATCAACATGTAGGAAACTTAGCATTTTCAGGAAACAGTTCTGGGAAAACTGGGTATCAATCTGGAGAGAATGAAACGAGATCTTTATCTCCTACCTTGCACAAAAGTCAACTTTATATGACTAAAAAACATAAACAACAAAAACTGATACTTTGAACCTGCTAGTGGAAAAGAATAGAAGTATATCTCAAGATGCATGCACAGGCAAGAATGATGCAAAATGAATTGTGGACAGTCATGCCGCGAGCAATCGCGTGCCTGCCGTGAGCAATCGCCATTATAAGATGGTGCTGGCTTCCACTGCGCCTAACTAGTAAACAAGCCTTATGCACAAGTGCAAGAGTGAACTCACGCCTAGTCACTGCCCATCTTGCAGCGTAGTAATGGGGTGATGGGTGAGCAACGAATCAGGAGCTGTCACACCACATCAGGTGCTGAAACGTCACACTGCAGGCTATATAAGCAGTGCCATTTTCCCGGTTCGGGGTCTTCCTCCTGATAAGTAAGCAATAAAAGCTTTGCTGCAGAAGATTCTGGTTGTCCTGAGTGTGCTCTTGCTGGCGGGGACAACTCAGGACAATGAATGAATGATGCAAAATGAATTCAGGTAGTACAAGGAATGAGAAGAGTAAATGATAAATAGCATCTCATGAAATGAAGAAACTTCTAGACAGCAAAAGAAACTATTCAGTTCCATGGAAATATATCCCACAGAACAAAACAACAACAACAACAACAAGAAAAACCACTTTGCCACCAATTTCTCTGACAGATTAATGTATAGAATACACAGAATCATCAAAACCAAAACATCAAGCAAAACAAACAATCAAAAATAAAAATACAAAAGCAAAACTTTAATCAAAACATGGTTCACAGATATAAATAGAGAACTCTCAGAAGTACCAATTTTCAATAAACACTTAAAAATGTTTAACATCATTTCCCATTTGAAAAATGATCTTTAATACTATACTGCTCATTATTATATCAAATGACAACAAGTACTGGCAAACATGTAGGGAAATAAGAACCCTTCAGTACTCCAGATGGGATTGTATACTAGCATAGCCACTATGGAAATTAATGTGAACTTTTCTCAAAAAAACTTTTGATGTAACAATCATTTGTTTATGCTGTCCCACTCCGTGGTATGCACCCAATAGCTCTATATGCTACGATAAAGATTTGTATTCATCCATGTTCATTTCTAATCTATTCACAATAGCTAGAAAATGAAATCAATATTCATATTCTTCAAGTAATGAATGGATAATGATAATGTGGTACATATATACAATGGAGCTTTATTCCTCTATAGGGAAAAATGAAATTGTAATGCAAATCAATGAGTGAAGCCAGAAAAAAAATATGTTGTCATTACTATGGACTAGAAAGACAAGTGCTGTACTATATTTATATATGGAACCCAGCTTCAAATATTTATACATGCATACTTCTAATGTAAGAATAGAAAATGGGCCTCAGGGAAGAGGATAATTTCAGAGATAAGAGATAGTGTAACACTTATGGTATGAAAACAGAAGTGAACACCGTTAAACTTTTATATAGCAATGTTATAACAAACTTTTATAACTATTACCATCTTGTAGAAATCAGGAAACTGTTGGATTACATATCTCCAGTCCCTTGAAATCCTATGGGAACAATAATGAAAAAAAAAAAAAGTAAATGTTCTTTGAAAAACTTTATAGGACTTCTGAGAGAAAGGGGGAAAAAAGCCAAAACTTCCAGAAATGAACAATAAGTAAGTGCTCAATGAAATGTTGGGCAATTCCACAAGACTTTTGTTTACTTATGGAATTTTTGTTTACCTATGTCTCCAATAATGCCAAGTGTTTTTTAGTTTTTGGAATTGGTTTGGAGAAGATAAAGATTAATTATTTGCACACCTCTCTCCCCTAACTAAATAACATTAGATAAAAATCAAACATTCCTGGAGAAAGAGTAAGCCTACTACTATTTTGCTAGATGTAATATAAGGAGTATAAAAATATCATATAGAGCACGAACAATTATATACATAGAATGAAGCAGAGATTATGACAATAAGTTCTTGCCTTGAGGTTAACCTTTGTTTTAAAATTCAGATAATAAGTAATATCTGTTTATATAGAACAACAAATCCATGAAGATTACAGGCAAATAAAGCAATAGTTAAATCTACTTAACTCAGTAAAAAAAATAACTCCTGGAATCTATTATATGAGAAGAAAAGATAACAGTCTTATAGGCAGAAAAAATTAAAATGTCAATGATAAATAAATTCAATGATATTCAATGATAAAGAAAATAATAAATATGGAAAATAACTCAGAAAATGTATTTATATAACGTGAACATATCAACAAGACATACTTTTTAGAAAACTCAAATGAAAAATATGATGTTAAATGAGATCATTGAGTTGAAAAGTACGTTTACATAGCCTGACAACAACTACCGAAAGTTGAACAGCTAGGTAATGAATCGGTGCATATAGAGAAACGTTAATTAAACTGTTGAGAATAACAAATGAATAAAAATGAATATAATGTGAGACTTTTGTTATAGATAGACCCAAATGAAACAATTGAGGAACCAGTGGAAAGATTATGTAGATGAACATATGTCAAATTTGAAGAAAGATATTAATTTTAAGGTTAAGCAGTTAAAAAAGAAAACTATAGGTATAATACAGCCCAATAATTCTATACTGAATAACACTAAAATCAAGCTAAAAGAAGTCAAACACAAAAATGAGTTTGGAAAACATTATCATCACAGAGACCAATGATGTGCAAGGCATAAAATATTCTCATTAGGGTTATGAAATGTTAACATAGTAGAAACATACTAGCAATAAGAGGATGGATATATTTAAAGTATTGAAAGAAAACAAAACTAACCAAGAGGTTTATAACCAACAAATGTATGCCACAAAATAAGGAATTTTTGCTGGTATGGTGGTAGTGGCACATGTTTTTAATCCCAGCATTCAGGAAGCAGAGGAAAGACAAATCTCTGAATTAGATGCTAGTCTGATCTATAGAACTAGTTTCATGATAACCAGGGCTATATGGAAAAACTGTCCCAAAAAGTAACAAACAAAGAAATAAACAAAAAGAAAGTCTCAATATAAGAAAAGCTGAGGGAGTTTATTACCACTAGATGTAGCTGCATAAAGTGCTAAATGTATTCCCTCATGGTAAAATGATACCAAACTAGTGTAAAGCAACATAAATGTGTGAAAAATTATTGTGAAGATAAATAAATTGACATTATAAAGAAAAATATAATTGCAGAGGAATCTTGATCCAACACATGGTTGGTCTGGCAAGGGATCACACTCAAAGATCTTCTAGGTCTGTATGATCTGTCTGAAATATAAACATGACCTTAGTACACACATTTAATCTAAAATAAATGAAGGTAAAATGTAGTATGTAGAATAAAGAAGATATGTTTGAAAGTGATATCAAATTGAGAAGTAGATAACGTGACAATTCAGAGAAAGACTTGATAGAATGAGTCAGAGAAAGGATATATCCAACTCTCAGGAGAATGGACAGGAAAGAGAGGCTACTTAAGAGTACATTGTTGTTACGTGTTCGTACCCTAAAATTATAGGTTTCTATTTCTAGTTAGTAATAAGTTCCTGTTTCCTATACCTTATATACTCTGCAATATATGTTTTTCAACCTGCGCTGAACTTGTGACCTCATGATGTATGTATATATATATATATATATATATATATATATATATATATATACTCTTTGCTTTGATGAACTCATGCTCCTGATGTATGGTTACCCTTTAACTTGCAAAATATGTTTTCAGGGAGGCACTCTGCCCTGGAGGGGAAAGGAAGAGAGGTTAGGGGGAGAGGGCGCTGGGTGGTTCCCATGCAGGCAGGAGTCCTTAGTCTAGTCTGTGGCTGTAGCATACGAAGGCCTTCTGGTGAGAGGTTAGACACAGCTTATTAGGAGAAAGCCTATCCCATCGTTCAAGCAAGGCAGATCTTCAAGATCAAACAGTCTATGGTTTTAGAGCTTTATTGTAGAAAGACAGGAAGAAGAGAGAAGGTAGAAAGAGAGAGGGAGAGGCCAGCCATGGCCATGAGGAGAGATGGAAGAAGAGAGAGAGAAAGAGGAAAGGCTACAGTGTAAGAAAGCTTAAAGAACATGAGGAGGGGCCAAGCAGCTCCTCTTATAGTGGGCTTTGTTATCTTAATGCTGCTAGGTAACTGTGGAGGAGTCTAGCCTGAATGACAGAAGCTTGGGACATTGTCTATGTGACTGTTAGCTACATGCTTATCTTTTGGGGGCTGTGGGAGTGGTAACTTCGACAGGAGCCGGGGGTTCAGGATACATCATTGAACGCCTTCTGTCCCATGTAGTTGGAAATTACCACCCACAGGGTCCCACCAGGGTTCAAGTCCTCAGCTCAACTGTAGACCAGGCTGTCTGTGCATATCCCATTGTCCCACAAGTGGGCTTTTAATATGAGGAGGTCACCACATTTCAACATACATTTCTCCTTCCTATTTCCCTTTCTTTCTTCTGTTAGTAAATGGGAAAAGCAAATATGATGTTTAATACTTGGAAACAGGTCCCTGGGCTTATTTATGAAAAAGTTCATTGAGGTAGAAAATCTACTCTAAAGGCGAGTAAGAACATCCTCTACTGTGTGTGTGTGTGTGTGTGTGTGTGTGTGTGTGTGTGTGTGTGTGAGAGAGAGAGAGAGAGAGAGAGAGAGAGAGAGAGAGAGAGAAGCTGGAGAGATGGCTCAGCAATTACGAGTGCTTACTACTCTTGCAGAGGACCCAGATGTCCTCCTACAACTGCTTATAACTCTAGGTCCAAGAACCTGAATTTTGCCTCTCCAGGCATACATACATGAAATATATTGACACAGATATATACATAACATTAATAAAATGCATAAACATATTTTCAGAAGGAAATGAGAGCTAAATACCAAAATTGATCACTCTCTGCTTCCTGGCTGAGGGTGTAGTATAGCCAACTACCTCAAATACCTATTAACACATTTTTTCTGCTACGAAGGACTGTACCCCCAAACTATAAAGACAATAAACCTATCTTCATGTAAGTTGCTTTTTTCAGATAAGTTGTCATAGCAATCAGAAAAGCAACTAATACAGAAAAATATAGATAAATATATTCATAGTCCATATTTATTAGATCAAAACCCAGAAGCTAAATCTCCTAGTTCTTAGTCCAGTTCTGGTTGTACTGTGCTACTTTTTAAAAAACTTTTCTTTGCAGACTCAAGACGGAACTGATGTACATGTGCCCTGTGATGTGGCCTTCCTTTCACATGAAAAAGCTACATTCAGCATAGCACAATCTTGAGTATTCTCACAAGCACCAAATGTATCAATTTAACTCTGTCCTGGAACTATGGAAATCTCTAGTGTATAAGAACATGAATCTGTAAGTACCATGTCCATTTTGGTTGCTTTTCTCATTGCTGTGACAGAATTCTAGACAGCCACAAGTTAAGAAAGGAAGAATTTATTTTGCTTCAAATCCTTGATAGAGTTCAATGTAGCCCATCAGTCCATGGTGGATGGAGTTTAGGGCACCTGGTTAGATTGTACCAACAGGCAGGAAGCAGAGAGATGGAAGTGGTGCCAGTCTGTAACTCTTGGAAGTCTGCACTGAATGCTACACTAGCATCAAGCCTCGTATCCCAGTGACCTTACCCCATCCTCAAACATCACTGCCATCTGTGAACCAAGCATTCAGATACATGAGTGTCTCCTTAGAAATGGCATATCACATTTGTTTGTCCTGACCTGGGGAAAGGGCTTGTGGCATCTCATATTCTAATAACTTCTTAATGACATCAACCTCATAATGCTATCACTTTTAGTGTTATGCTAAAAAAAAATACAGAATTTCCTAAGCAATTTATACTTTATACTTCATAGTGAAAGCCTTTCCACAAGTAGTTGATGTTATTCATATATCACATTCAAACAAACAGATCTTGCAGCAGTTAGGCCACAGCATTTTAAGGATCTATACACTTAAATATAAAATATAATACCAGCCATCAGTTTAAAAAGTCTATTTGTTGATCCAATGTATTCCATCATTAAGATAAAAACTTATGCATAGAACGAGGCCATGTAGTGTAGCAATAATTGGATGAATGAGGAGCTAGAAGAGATACTGAAAGAATTAACCAACTTACAAATAAAAAGTAGATTTTAACATCACAGAACATCTCTTCAGGAGAAATGTCAGCCTTGTTTTGAAAAGTTTAAAGTTTACAAGATGGAAAGATAGGCTATCTGGTCATTTTTACTAAGGTAAGTGATTATCTGTGATTGGAATGAAGCTTCTTTTCAAATGAAACCTTTTGTTGGTTGAAGAAATAATAATGACACATGGGCAGGAAATCTCTCTTGGTATAGACACCATAACTGATTTGGCAGCACCTACTGCTTCATTGTTGTGGCTGTATGTCAGCCTCGTAAACCTAATTGTCATTATTGGGATCTCTGTTTGATATTGCCCGGAAAATGTTATCTCAAACAGCATCATTTTTTTCTTTTAAATGTCAGAATTTGAAACAATTTCTAAAGTTTACTTTTAATCTCATAGTCTAAAACTTAGCTGCAATTATGTTATTTAAATTGTAATAAATAGATCTTCAAGTTATACTTCTCTGTCATCGTAGGCCTTTTGAAAATATGAATTCATTTAATTATAATATTTAAAACTAGAGAGACAGTTACAGTGACCTATATTTTTTTAAATGCCATCACAGAACTGAAACTGTACTTAACCTAGCACTGGATTGTCACACAAGTTTCTGCGCACAGTCACTAGACATGTAATGATAGCATTGTTTGTTAGTACATGTTCAAAAGTTACAATTAAGTTCAAAGTACAACAAATTTTACACTAAGCTGTCAATTTCTTAAAGGTTGAACTGTGTTTTTTATGCTTATTTTTAAAATGTATCCATGAATTAACCTTTAACATGTGATCTCTGTTTCAACTTATTACAAGCAGTTCTTGAAATGTTTAATAGTCTCTACCAGCTAAATGACTCAATAGAAGAAATTCAAATTCCAGGTACTGCTATATCCATTTCTTACAGTGAGGACTATATTAAAATCCACAGTCTCCTTTCTAAATCCTAACTCCAAAACATTGCTATTAGTTTAGAGGTTGCAAACCTCAGTTTTGTCATTTAATATCTGCTCAAGCTTAAGTAACCAGGTCTCTGTGCGTGGTTCCTTATATGTAATCCTATAAGGATTATTAGACCTTTCTCATGGTATTCTTTATGAAGAAGATTTAATAAAACAGTATTTATGAAATTCTTTGAAGAATGCCTCAGCACTATATAGTCAGTTGTCATTGTTGTTTTGCAAAGTGGTAGATTTAGATTCCCAGAGGCTTTTTTGGCAGGCTTTTGAAGAGCGTAAGCATTTTAATGTGAAATTACTGTTTTGGTTTTCATTGAACCATAGAAGAGTATTGTACAGATGACTTTTTTCTTTTTTTTTCAATTTTTAGGTTTATATTCCCTTTACATCCCAATAACAGCACTCTCTCTTACCAGTCCCACCCTTTAAAATCCCCCCCCCCCAAACTGCTCCCTCCCCTTCTCCCATACTTTCTCTCCCACTGAGGCCCAACCAGGCAGTCCAAGTATGGGAAAGGAAATCCAATGGAAGGGAACAGAGACTGTTACAACCCTGCTCCACTTTTTAAGGGACCCACATGAAGTCCAAGCAGAATATTTGCTACAAACTTTGGGGAGGTCTAGGTCCAATTCCTGCATGTTTTGTGATGGAAGTCGAGGCTCTCAGAGCCCTCATGTTCCCAAATGAGTTGACATTGTGGGTCTTCTTGTGGTGTCCTGGACCCCTGCTACTTTTTCAATTTTATCTCTCACTCTTCTAAAAGTCTCCCTGGGTTCTGTCTGATATGTGACTATGGGTATCTGAATCTGCCTAAATCTACTGCTGGTTGAAGCCTCTCAGGAGACACTTATGCTTGGTTCTCGTCTTCTCTCCTACACAGTTCCTTCAAGCATACAAATGATTTTTTTTTGGAGCAAGATAGAATGGCTACATGTATTTGAAACTTCCCAAATATGTTGGCTCATTCCATGTTCTCTGGAACCATACTGTAGCATGCTCAAATCATAGTGATCCTGTTAAGCCTCTTTAAAGTAAATTTTTGATCATCTTTGGTTCTGCTTTTTCAAATGAAGCTGTAAATATGGCCTCTACATAAAATATCCACCCCTCATTTGTTAACCTGTTCAAATCCTGTGTAGTTTTCAGATGTCATCTTTAGTGGTATTTCCTGGACCAAATCTACCCTCAAATGCTGTCATGTCTTTGTGGGGAAAAAAAAAAAAAACTCTTTATAAACTTTATCTTAGATGTAACTTTTGGTTTTGTCTTTATTTGAATACTCTGTTTCTGACACATGATTTTCTAAGTACCAAAATGGTTGTGCAGGTTTTCACATAGCCATGAGGAATTTTCAGTAGTAATTGTTACAGAGAACTCAAAATTTATTGGAAGAATGAAATACAAAGCAGAAAATATTTTTGTGGGGGCATTGTCTTCATTTACATTAAATAAGAAGTGTAATGAATATAAAACACTGATGCTACAAATACTTCTTATGGAAAAGTAATAGATACTTTCTACAGCTAATTCTTCTGTGAGCATGCATTTAAAAAAATTACAAGATATGCAAGTTAACTGATGAGAAAGAGGGGAAAACCTTTGAAAGAACTAATGAGGTACAATTTAAAATACAAATGACTTCAGATTTTGTTCTATATCATTGATCTCTTACAGAAAGTGTTTTCATAATTATAAGAAACTTCCTCCAGGGTTAAAGACAGATTTTGTAACACACACACACACACACACACACACATACACACGTGAATTTTTAGTGCAAATACATGGAGATAGAAAGGGAGATGCTAGTTTTTTATCCTAAAAGTAGTCTGAATTTAAAAATCACTGAATATTTTTAAGATTTAATGATCTGTTAGTATTCTTTTTATTCCATAAGTCATAATATAAAACTGCTGTGGAATACTTTTCTGCATGAATGATATGACTGTTTCTCGCTTAAATTCTTGGCAGCTATAATTACATATTTAAGACCCTGTGGGGAGTGTTTTCACGAGGCTGCTCACTCCACCTGATAATTTATAGAGAGGTAAAGTTCCCTGAGTGTACATCTGCAGTAAACGTTTTCTGAGAAAGAAGGATTGTTTTTTTCTGGTGGTGTAGTTGCTGGAATGTTGTCAGTGTTCCTGTAAATAACCTTTACCTGTTCACCTACAAGTAACTCCAATTAAAATCACTGGCTACACTTGAGTAGAATCATTACTTTAGTTTGTTATTGGGATCCTAACTGAGATTAACAATTGTTTGCTTGTCTCATAGGAAGAGTTTATAATAATAAATTCAAACTGTTTCTTCATTTCTCTCTAATTTCAAACTTAATTACTATGTTTGTCGTATTTTTAATTATTTTATTTTGCCGCAATGAGGATATTTCTAGGATATCAAGTGTGCTCCATAACGGTTCTCTTTTTAAAATATATCCAATTCTTAGTATTCCATATTTTGCATGCTCAGGTTCTTAAGGTCATCCAGACACATAAGAAGCCAGCTACCATCATTTACTTAGAGAACTCTTCTTCCAAATAACTTCTCTCTTCAAAGTCTACCATATTTCTTTAGGTACAACTAACAGTCTCTAGGGAGGTATAAATAAGGCTTGCCTAGATACATGAAAACAAAGTATCTGTAGGATCATTTTAGTTATAAAAGTTATGTAAGGATCCAATGCACCAGATAGCTATGTACTCAGTTTTGTAGCTAACATAGGCCTGGGGCTTGCTTCTTTTTTCACCTTCCTGAAAAGCTGAGATTACAGGCTAGCACCACCTGTCTTGTTAACTTAGGTGTTTCAAACATGTGAAAGGGTGGAAAAACATCATTCTACTAAGCAAGCATAAATCATACACTGTATTTGTTTTATGTTATTGTGTTTGACTGAGGCTTTCAGTAATTTAAATATCCAGTGTTGAAGTGTTGTACTGAGTACTAGGCAAAAGTTGTTGACAATGGAACATATATCTGATGTAGCTATATAGGCAGCTTTGTGAAGGTTCTGTATATAAATCACATATTAAGCCCGGAAATAACACCAAAGAAGATCATACTTAAAATATTTTTTGAACAACCTATGAGAAAATATGTAGTGATTGACAAAAGTACTCTATATTTTGTACTTTATATTATTTTCAGTTATAAGTACTTAAGGTAGAACCGTGATACTTCCTTTTAAAAACAGATTTAAAACTACATTTTTAACCACAATAATTACATTAGATTTAGGAACATAAAAGAGGCAATAAGTAAAGTAAATTGGATAGCAGAGTAAGCGAGCTAGAAAACATAGTCTGGAGTATCCATGAAAACCTCCCCAGGCATAAAATCATCATTTCATAAGGTTGGGTGTATGTCTTCTACCAAGAACCCCACAGGAAAAAAAATGCATCTAGTACTGACATAGAAGTGGTAGTTAAATTTGGTTGTCTCTTAAATGTATTTCAATAAGTCTATCAAGTCCCACCCCACCCACCCCCCCCGAGTCTAAGACTTTACTGGTCCTGGATAAAATAAATAGGAATGTGATAAAGCATTAAATGAAACTATCTTAGATTGATATTTCTTTCTAATGAGTGGAGGCTTTAGATGAATGGAATGTAATGCCCTTTTTGGTTGCCATGCGTTAAAATTTGAAGGAGCTAAATCTATTGGAAAAGAAAGCTGAGAACGTTTATTAATTGTGATACTGAAAACAAAATCTAGTTCTAAGCATTTGATCTTGGTCCACTTCAGAATAATCATTTTACACAAGTCCAGTCTGTTGTAACAAAGGTCTGAGCATTAGAGTCAGAAAACATGACTCTGTGAGTAGGGCAACACCACTTGTCTAAAAATATTTTTGTAGCAAGAATTCCGGCTCAGTTAACAAAACCAAGAACATTAAATAGCACTACAGATGCAGTAAAGATTAATAACAAAATTAACTTAGACTTAATGTTGAAGTCTAAGAAAATAAATTTAACATATTTTCCTCTAGTTTAAGACCACTGTATCTAGGAAAAAAAATATATATATATATATCTACAAAATAATATTGGTCTGATTAACAAATTCAACTTTTTAAGCTCTTGGTAGATTTAATAGTAAATAAACCTACTATAAGTAGGATAGCTAAGAAATTGAGACACGCAAACTTTATATGCCCCAGTACAGGGTAACGCCAGGGCCAAAAAGGGTGAGTGGGTGGGTAAGGGAGTGGGGGTGGGTGGGTATGGGGGACTTTTGGTATAGCATTGGAAATGTAAATGAGCTAAATACCTAATAAAAAATGGAAAAAAAAGAAATTGAGTAAAAATGTTCTTAATACTAACAAGAATATTTTAGCAAAAATTTTCTCTCTCATACTGTATAGTTAAATTTGATGTGTCTACATCTCAGCACAAAGTATTGAGAGTCAATTGTTTCTTCTTTCTTCAGTTTTAAACCTAATTATAATTATAAACAAACAAAGGAATCTGACTTTCCACTGACACAGTTCACAGTCATAGGATGTTATCTAAAATGACTTGGCTTTTGGCTGAATAAGGAATCATTTTATAAACTCAATCAGGAAGAGGGGGTCATAGAGAACTCTGTTCTATTACAGTAGTTGGTGGTGTATTTAAGTGCACCTGTTTGTTGGTGTTAGGCTCTTAGTTGACATAGAGTTATAATCGTGAGATGTCCAAGTCTGTATTAAACTCTTGTGCTGTGTTAATAATCCGGGAACATTCTCAGGCTCCTGTTACTAGATCATTAGAGATAACCACTCAGACACAAAGTACAGTCAATTGAATTTCTCCCTTGGTAGTAGCAGGGACCAACACAGAAGAAGTAAACAGTTTGAAACAAGCAGGAATTTTCTTTTCTTTCTTTTTTTTTTTTTTTTTTTTTAGTTTTCATTAGATATTTTCATATATATATATATATATATATATATATATATATATATGTATATATACACATATACATACATGCGTGTGTGTGTTTAATTAGGTATTTTCTTCATCTACATTCCAAATGCTATCCCAAATGTCCCCCATACCCTCCCCCCGACTCCCCTAACCACTCACTCCCACTTCTTGGCCCTGGTGTTCCCCTGTACTGAGGCATATAAAGTTTGCAAGACCAAAGGGCCTCTGTTCCCAATGATGGCCTACTAGGCCATCTTCTGCTACATATGCAGCTATAGACACGAGCTCTAGAGGTACTGATTACTTCATATTGTTGTTCCACCTATAGGGTTGCAGATCCCTTTAGCTCCTTGGGTACTTTCTCTAGCTCCTCCATTGGGAGCCCTGTGATCCATCCAATACCTGACTGTGAGCATCCACTTCTGTGTTTGCTAGGCCCCGGCATAGTCTCACAAGAGACAGCTATATCAGGGTCCTTTCAGCAAAAGCTTGCTAGTGTATGCAATGGTGTCAGCATTTGGAGGCTGATTATGGGATGGATCCCCGGATATGGCAGTCTCTAGATGGTCCATGCTTTCACCTCAGCTCCAAACTTTGTCTCTGTAACTCCTTCCATGGGTGTTTTGTTCCCAATTCTAAGAAGAGGCAAAGTGTCCACACTTTGGTCTTCGTTCTTCTTGAATTTCATGTGTTTTGCAAATTGTATCTTTTATCTTGGGTATTCTAAGTTTCTGGGCTAATATCCACCTATCAGTGAGTATATATTGTGTGAGTTCCTTTGTGATTGGGTTACCTCACTCAGGATGATACCCCTTTCAAATGTTATCCCTTTTTCCCTGTTTCCCCTTCAGAACCTCCCTCCTCCTGCTTCTATGAGGGAGCTCCCCAACCCACCTGTACACTCCCACTTACTGGCCCTGGCATTCCCCTACATTGGGGTATGTAGCCTTCACAGGACCAAGGACCTCTCCCTCCATTGATGACCCACAAGGCCATCCTCTGCTACATATGCAGCTGGAGCCATGGGTTCCTCCTTGTGTACTCTTTGGTTGGTAGTTTAGACCCTGGGAGCACTTAGGGATCTGGTTGGTTGATATAGTTGTTCTTCCTATGGGGTTGCAAACCCCCTCAGCTCTGAAGCAAGCAGTATTAACAGAAGCTAAGATAAGCAGTTCGTTGGAGGGGATTCCATACAAACAGGCAGTTTAACAGAAGCTTAGTCAGGTAAAATTGGGGTTCCATACAAGCAGGCAGTTTAACAGAAACCAAGGTAAGTTAGGTGGAGGAGGTTCCACACAAGGAGGCAGTTTTACAATAGCTAAGCTAAGTTACTTGAGACATCGTGATCTTTGGTTTCTAGAACAGAGTTGGATAATTTTCCATGGGATTCTCCATCAAGATCAAATTTGTTTTAAACATGAAATAGCCTCAACAAGAATACAAGATGGAAAAACTTCTGCAGTGTCTTACCCTCTCATATTTACAGAATATCTAATAATGTTATCCCTGGAGCTCCTCTATGGAGGAATCTCTGTACTGTCTCCCTGTCATACTTTCCCACAGATTATTTATTTGCATTATCCCTGGAGCTCCTGCATCTTGACTTAAGTGCTTAGAAATTATCATTGAAAACATCTGGTTTCTGTGAGGAAAAAATTAGCTAGCATATGAAAAGTTTGATAATTTATATACATGGTATAGAAAATTCTATTGAGTAGTTTTGTAGATTAACAAAAATTATAAGCTTCATTTACTTTTTACTTTTATTACCTGATACGTAAATCAATGGTTTAATTAATGTGGATGTCAATAAATTCACATAAATATATGTTATATGAGTACATCTCTGGAAAATTAAATAAATAAATAAATAATAGTTATTATTTAATACACTTTTTAATATTTTAAATTTAAGAATGATAACATACAAATATGCAATGCAATACTCTGCCATTATAGGAAGCTTATCTTTGAACTTTATTTTACTAGCAGAAGGATAAGATTTCCAGTATAGAGGCAAGGTCATCAATTTATTTTCATCGTGCATTTGTATATAGAATACATTTAATTAATTAATTAATTTATTTATTTTTATTACGTATTTTCCTCAATTACATTTCCAATGCTATCCCAAAAGTCCCCCACACCCTCCCCCCCACTAAGTTTTCATATTAACACTAACAACATTTGCAAACAATAAGCTAAAAGGCTTATTTCTAATGAAACGTTGGATTCAAGGCTTGTCCCACATAATGAAACAGGTGCCTGGCACAATTATTATTTTACTAATTGGATGTTGCTGCAGACGAACCTCACTTTGGTCCTTGATCCACGGGAAAAACTTGGGTTCCAGTTACAGGTGGGCAAAGAGTCAGTGAGAAGAAGGGGTGACAAACATATGTGACACAAGGGAGTGTAGATCTGAATGTAATTTGTCTCAAAATGAGCATCAGTTTTATAATACAGAAAACAAAGGAGTTGGATATCACAGCACACAAGGTACATCTGACATAAAACAAAGGAATGCCTACAAAGGACTGGCAGGAACCAACTGGGATCAAAAGCAGCTCCACCTAAGGTCCACTTAATCTTAGAAGTCAGGGGCAAGGGCTTCATGCCCTAGCCGTAGTTCCTTTTCTAGTCCATTGTATAGTCTACCCCCCCCCCTTAGGCCATTGTAAATTCCTGTGTATGGGTGTAGCTCAGCTATCTATAGTTCTAAGTATCTACTCTGGTTCCTCCTTAGACCACAACCTTCCTTCTTCCTAGATAATGGTAAATTCCTGCATATGGGAGTAGTTTGCCCTGAGATTTCTAACTCTATGTAATAGATAATAATGCCTGATTTCTTTCACTATCTCCCTTACAATACTAGAGGCAATTCTGAATGTCACTGAATAGGCAACATTCTTACTGAATTCAAAGCCCAAGGTTGGCTCAAGGACTGCCTAGGACTGAAGAGGAATCTAATTTAGCTATATATCAAAAATCAATCCTTAGAAGCACTTATAATAAAGCAATATTAAGGCAAAGCACACAGATCTGTTTAGCAACTAAAGCAAGGATATTGGAGCATTCATTATACAGGATGCCACAGTTCCAGGAGACTAAGTTTCCATGAACTTTTCGCCTCAGGACAGCACCCAGGGTTTTGGATCCTGTCACGCATGTCACTACTGGTGTAGCAGAATGTATTATCAAACTGCAGTCTATATGTCTATATCTATATATTAATGCAGGTCTCAGGCATTATTACAGGAGTTACTTTGTTCATCACAGGTTGAGGTTCTTGCCTTTAAAACCCCATGTTTGGACACATCAAAGGTACACCTGAACACTTGGGTGTGATCCTAGCCATCTAAAACTTATGGATTTCTCTAATAAGGTCTGATAGCTGTATCAAGATCAAGCCAGCCAACATTCCAACATGGAGTGAAAAAGAGCATACAAGCCCCTGCTCCCAGCTAAAGAACTATTGACAGTTAATGGCTTCTGAGGAATTTTTAAGGGTATGGCTCCTGATAAGTTGAGCATGCTTCACATGAGTATAGAGGCAATACAAGTTAGTCTTTTTGGTTATAAAAATATCCACACCAACAGAACAGAAATTTAGGGAAGAGGTCCTGGGAGGAGTTAGAGGTGAAACAAAGGTAAATATAACCAAACATCATTTGTACATGTGGGACTCTCAAATAACTAATAAAAATTAGCTTTTAAAAATAATTGATATTAGTCATCTCTTTGAAAACTGAATTTTTTTAGTTTATTTCTGAATAACTATGATTTTCTATACTTCAGCTTCTCTTCTCAAGTAACAAAAATAGGAATATGTTAATCATTTTCTATTGTGAGTTTTAAAAGCATTGATCTTCATAAAGTTCTTATAACCAATCACAGCACATAGTTCAAACTATATTAATCTTAAATCTTAAGTCTGGAGAATGTGAGCATCTGTCTTAAGACCTGTTGAAAATCAGTTTGTTACCACAGAAGTAGAAATTTTCTCACCTTAGAAAATCTGCATTTTCATGTTTATATAGAGAGGTGCAACGTTTGGGTATTTATGGCAGATCACAAGACTATTTATTGTGATATAGAAGTTAATTATTCCATACTGCTTAGCATCATAGAAACAAATGTTTGCATTAGTATTTTAGGAACTAAGCTAAGTTAGATTACAAAGATAGAAGTGGTAGTGAATTGATAGTTTAAGATTTATCCCTAGCTCCTTAAATATTACAGGATGTATGGATGTGTTAGTCAGTCCACATGGATAAATATTTAAGCCACATACCACACCATTTCTCCTAGAATAAAAATAAATTCTAAAGTGTCTGAACTAAATTTCATTCTAGGTATATGAGCTTAAGGAAAAGAAGAGAGGGGAATAAATTGAATTTGTGGTTGAACAGCCCCTATTATGCACAGCAGGCTTGGTGTTTTTATATCAATGACCAACATAGAAAATGTTTCACAGACATGCCTAGAGGTCAGTCTGGTGAAGACAATTCCTCAGTTGAAGTATCCTTTAACTTGGTATGTCAAGTTAATAACCAAGATTATCCATAACAAAATACAAGCAACTAAATAACTCAACAAATAATATAAAATGTATATGTTTATTGCTTTATAAATTTTAGTTTCTATGTGTGTGGATATTTTGCCTGCATGTATTTCTATATGGGCCTGGTACCTGAGGATGCTAGAAGAGAGCATCAGATCCTCTAGAACTGATAGTTGCTAGCTGTCATATAGGTGCTAGAAATTGAACCTATGCTCTCTAGAACAGCAGACAGTGTTCTTAATCACTAAGCCATCTCTCCATGTCTGGGTTATCTCTTAATCTTTATAAAATAATCAAATTAAATTCCATTTTCATTCATCAAAATAAAAATATAGCACCTGGGAGACAGGCAGACAGAGATCTCTGTGAGGTCAAAGACAGTCTGGTCTACTTACTGAATTCTAGGACAATAAGAGATATGTGGCAAGCATTTGTCTCAAAAAGAACAATCTAATTTTCTGTCACTAAAAATTATAAGTAGCTTGAAGAATTTTATGAGATAATGTCTTCATATTCATAGATTCTGTGTTTTCTAATCTGATGTTATTGAGTAGATATCATTAGCTTTTTGGAGGAGCTAAAGAAATCATGACTATGTCTCTTTAAATGTCACAGACATTTTTTTTTCCTTCAAATTATCAAAATATGTGTATCTTATGATCTCTGGTTAAAACTTGTTTATTGGGATTGAACACTAAAAGAAAGAATGCATAATGTAAAGCTTCAAGTTGCCAAAGGCTAAAGGTTTATAAATGGGCAAAATCTAGCTAATAAATTAGTTATATTGGGTCTATAGATAGTCTTGTAAGACAAAATATATTCAACTGGGATTCTATGTGATTCTTACTCAAGGCACTGTTTCTGATTGAATTGAACAGCAGATCTTCTGAGACAAAATGAATTCAATTTTGCACATACCATAATTTTAACAGCTTTATGAAGATATTTACTTACTATATAACTAATCCATTTAAAGTATACTATTCATCTTACATGTGTACAACCCTCCTATATAACAACTAATCTTTCTACTACTGATTTCAATTCTTATTTTTCTATAGTTATCATGCAGCAACTTAGAGATTGATGTTGTAAATCACTGAAAATTTTATGACATAAATTGCTTATTTTTAATAAAATTTCTATTTTGTGTTATGAAATGAATTATTAGAAAACAAAGAAGCTTTAAATTTTATTATATTATATAGTTACTAAATTAAAATAAAAATAAAATAAGCTAATTGCAATTTGATAAATATATAAAGGTACTAATTTAGAAATAAATTTAACATAAAAATTTTATTTTAAAGACTGGGCATCATATTTGGAAACAACTTCTGACCTATTTCAAAAGTGTCACTTATGAAAATATAAATGTAGCTAGTGGCTCCTAGGAAAGAGATGAATTATCTTGTAGAAATTTAACATGTTTGACTGTATAATGAAATTATTGCTACTTCTTGAATAAGTCACAATGACATTTTTAACAAAGGCCATAGAGAAATTCTGTTATGTCATTAGTTCAATTAGAAGAAGCAAACAAAAATTGAATTTATGGGTCCTCAAATGAAAGCTTCCTCACAATCTATGTTGTATAATATGCCCAAAGGAATTGATTATCTTTCTGTGCATAAGGTCATAAACTATGTACATGGAAAAAAATCTAAAAAAAAGTGAAACGGCTTTTACAGCTACATTTATTAATAATCTTGAAGTTAAAACCTGCCTATTTTTATATTGTAGTTTTTAAAGTTTACCATAAACTGTCTGACAACTATTCAATCATTAGTAAAGTAAGGTTGGTCTAAAGCACAAGTCTTAAATTGTCTTATTTTGAAAAAACATTTTCCTTTATTTTTGCTTACTCACCTTTTTACATTCAATCACAAACCTGCCATTTAATGTTTGAAAACAACAGAGAAATAAATGCCAGGTAAAACTGCAAATTGAAAGCTAGCTGATTTTATCAGGCCTTATTTTTTTTAATTAATTAGATATTTTCTTTATATACATTTCAAATGTTATCCCCTTTCCTGGTTTCCCCTACAAAACCCCCTTATCCCTTCCCTCATCCCCCCGCTCACCAATCCACCCACTCCTGCTTCCTGGCCCTGGCATTCCCATACACTGGGGCATAGAGACTTCACAGGACCAAGGGCCTCTACTGTTATTTATGACCTACTAGGCCATCCTCTGCTACATATACAGCTGGAGCCATGAGTTCCACCATCTGTAGTCTTTGGTTGGTGGTTTAGTCCCTGGGAGCTCTGGGAATACTGGTTAGTTTATATTGTTGTACCTCCTGTGAGGCTGCAAACCCCTTCAGCTCCTTGGACCTTTCTCTAACTCCTTCACTAAGGATCCTGTGCTCAGTCAAATGGTAGGCTGTGAGCACCCACCTCTTTATTTCTCAAGCACTGGTGAAGCCTCTGGGAGATAGCTATAACAGGCTTCTGTCAGCAAGCACTTCTTGACATCCACAAAATGTCTGGGTTTGGTGATTTTATATGGGATGGATCCCTAGGTGGGGCATGCTCTGGATAGTCATTCCTTCAGTCTCTTCTCCACCCTTTGTCTGTCTAACTCCTTCCACGGTAAATTGTTCCATCTTCTAAGAAGGACAGAAATATCTACAGTTCTGTCTTCCTTCTTCTTGAGTTCCATGTGGTTTGTGAATTGTATCTTGGGTACTCCAAGCCTCTGGGCTAATATCCTCTTATCACTGAGCACATACCATGTGTGTTTTTTTATGGTTGGCATACCTCACTCAGGATGATATTTTTTAGTTCCATCCATTTGCCTAAAAAATTTGATAAATTCATTGTTTTTAATAGCCGAGTTGTACTCCATTATGTAAATGCACCACACTTTCTGTATCCATTCCTCTGTTGAGTGACATCTGGGTTCTTTACAGCTTCTGGTTATTATAAATAAGGCTAAAATGAACCTATTAGAACATGTCTCCTTCTTACATGATGGAGCATCTTTTAGGTATATGCCCAGGAGAGGTAATAGTGGGTCCTTGAGTAGAACTATGTCCAATTTTCTAACGAACTGCCAAGATCTGTACCAAATTGCAATCCCACCATCAATGGAGAAATGTTCCTCATTTTCCACAACCTCGCCAGCATCTGCTATCACCTGAGTTTTTTATTTTAACCATTCTGACTGGTATGAGGTGGAATCTCAGGGATGTTTTGATTTGCATTTCCTGGATGACTATGGATGTTGAACATTTTTTAGGTGCTTCTCAGCCATTCAGTATTCCTCAGTTGAGAATTCTTTGTTTAGCTCTGAACCCCATTTTTAATAGAGTTATTGGGTTCTCTGGAGTCTAACTTCTTGAGTTCTGTTTATATATTGGATATTAGCCCCCTATTGGATGTAGGATTAGTTAAGATCTTTTTCCAATCTGCAGGTTGCTGTTTTGTCCTATTGACTGTGTCCTTTGCCTTACAGAAGTTTTGCAAATTTATGAGGTCCCATTTGACAATTCTTGATCTTAGAGAATAAGCTATTGGCATTCTTTTCAGGAAATTTTCCCCTGTGCCCATATACTTGGTTCTCTTAACCACTTTCTCTTCTATTAGTTTCAGTGTTTCTAGTTCATGTGGAGGTCTTTGATCTGCTTGGACTTGAGCTTTGTATAAAGAGATAAGAATGGATCAATTTGCATTCTTCTACATGCTAACCACAAGTTGAGTCAGCATCATTTGTTGAAAATGCTGTCTTTTTTCCACTGGATGGTTTTAGTGTCTTTGTCAAAGATCAAGTGACCATAGGTGTGTGGGTTCATTTCTGGGTCTTTGATTCTATTCCATTGATCTACCATTCTGTCACTGTACAAATATCCTGCAGTTTTTATCACAATTGTTCTGTAATACAGCTTCAGGTCAAGGATAGTGAGACCTTCTGATGTTCTTTTACTTTTGAGAACAGTGTTTGCTATCCTAGGTTTTTTGTTATTCCAGATGAATTTACAAATTACCTTTTTGAACTCTGTGAAGAATTGAGTTGGCATTTTGATGAGGATTGCACTGAATATGTAGAGTGCTTTTGGCAAGATGGCCATTTTTATAATATTAAGCCTGCCAATCCATTAGCATGGGAGATCTTTCTATCTTCTGAGATCATCTTTCATTTATTTCTTCAGATACTTGAGGTTCTTGTCGTACAGATATTTCACTTGCATAGTTAGAGTCACACCAAGGTGTTTTATATTATTTGTGACTATTGTGAAGGGTGTTGTTTCTCTAATTTCTTTTCTTTTTCTTTTTCTTTTTCTTTTTCTTTTTCTTTTTCTTTTTCTTTTTATATTGAGGGATTGTTATAAATTTATATTATTTTTTAATTAAATTTTATTTTAAACTCATTTCTTACACTCCATATCCATTCCCTGCCCCCCCTCATCCATGCTCGTACTGATCCACATCCTATACCTCCTCCCTACCCCACCCTGTCTCCACAGGGATGCCTCCACCCCTCCATCCCACCTGACCTCTAAACTCCCTGTAGCCTCCAGTCTCTTGAGTGTTAGATGCATCATCTCTGAATAAAGACAGACCTGAATGTAATGGGACTTCATAAAGCGATCTATCATGACTGCCCTTCAAAAGTTCCAACAAGCACCTGAAAAAATCTGGTGCAGTTATTTGCACCCAAACAATGGACAGAAGAAGCTGACACCTGTTGTTGAAATAGGGAAAGCTGAAAGATGCTGAGGAGAGGGCAATCAATTCAGTAGAAGGACCAGCAGTCTTAGTTAATCTGGAACCCTGAGATCTTTCAAACACTTGACCACCAAATAAACAGTATATGCCAGCTGACATGAGGCCACCAACACACATACAGTAGTGGACTTCTAGGTCTGTGTTCATTCAGAGATGTTTCTCTAATTTCTTTCTCAGCCTGGTTATCCTTTGAGTAGAGGAAGGCCACTGATTTGTTTGAGTTAATTTTATATTCAGCTACTTTTCTGAAGTTGTTTATTGGGTGAAGGAGTTTTCTGGTGGATTTTTTGGTGTCACTTATGTGTAAGACTATATCATCTACAAATAGTGATATTTTGACTTCTTCCTTTCCAATTTGTATCCCTTTGATCTCCTTTTGTTGTATAATTGCTCTGGCTAGGACTTCAAGTACTATATTAATTAGGTAGGGAGAGAGTGGCCAGCCCATTAGAATTAAATCAGATATCTCACCAGAAACTAAGAAAGCTAGAAGATCCTGAGCAAACTTAATACAGACTCTAAGAGAACACAAAGGCCCAGGCTACTACACCCAGCAAAACTCTCAATAACCATAGATGGAGAAACCATGATATTCCATGAAAAAAATAAATAAATTTACATAATATCTTTCCATAAATCCAGCCCTTTAAAGGATAATAAATGGAAAACTCAAACACAAAGAAGGAAAATATTGCCTAGAAAAAGCAAGAAAACAATCTTCTTTTAAGAAACCAAAAAGAAAGGCTGGTGGTTAAGAGCACTGACTGCTCTTCCAGAGGTCCTGAATTCAATTCCCAGAAACTACATGGTGGCTTGCAAACATCTATAATGGGGTCTGGTGCACTTTTCTGGTGTGTGTCTGAAGACAGCTACAATGTACTCATAGAAGTAAAAATAAATAAATCTTTTTAAATGAAGAAAATATCTAATAAAAATTGTTAAAATATAGAAACCAAAACAAAGATAACAAAAAAAAAACATAATTTCAACTCTAACAACAAAAATAACAGGAAGCAACAATCTTTTTTCCTTAATATTCCTTAATATCAGTGGACTCAGTTCCCCCAATAAAAAGACATAGACTAACAGAAGGGGTACGTAAACAGGCCCCAACAGGTACATTCAGGAAACCCCATCTCAGTAACAAAGATAGACACTACCTCAGAGTAAGAGGTTGGAAAACAATTCTTCAAGCAAATGGTCCCAAGAAGCAAGCTGGAATAGACATTGAATATCAAACAAAACCAACTCTCAACCTAAAGTTATCAAAAAAGTTAAGGAAGGCCACTCTATAGTCATCAGAGGAAAAATCTACAAAGAAGAACTCTCTATTCTGAATATTGATGCTCCTAATGCAAGGTTCCCAACATTCATAAAGAAACTTTACTAAAGCTCAATGCACACACAATAATAGTGGGAGACTTCAACACCCCACTCTCAACAATGGACAGATAATGGAAACAGAAACTAAACAAAGACACAGTAAAACTAAAAGAAGTTATGAAAAAATGGATTTAACAGATATCTATAGAATATTTTATCCTAAAACAAAAGAGTATAACTTCTGCTCAGAACCTCATGGTACCTTCTCCAAAATTGACCATATAATTGGTCAAAAAACAGGCCTCAACAGATACAAGGAGACTAAAATAATCCCATGCACCCTATCAGATCTCCACAATCTAAGGCTGATCTTCAATAACAACATAAATAATAGAAAGCCCACATATACACGGAAGCTGAACAACACTCTACTCAATGATAACTTGGTCAAGGAAGAAATAAAGAAAGAAATTAAAGACTTTTTAGAGTTTAATGAAAATGAATCCACAATATATCCAAACCTATGGGACACAATGAAAACATTCCTAAGAGGAAAACTTATAGCTCTGAGTGTCTCCAAAAAAAAAAAAAAAAAAAAAAAAAAAAATCTGGAGAGAGCATACATGAGCAGTTTGATACCACATATGAAAGCTCTAGAACAAAAAGAAGCAAATTTACCAAAGAGGAGTAGAGGGTAGGAAATAATCAAAGTGAGGACTCAATTCAACCAAGTGGAAACAAAAAGAATTATACAAAGAATGAACCAAACCAGGAGCTGGTTCTTTGAGAAAAATCAACAAAATAGATAAACCCTTAGCTAGACTAACCAGACGGCACAGAGACAGTATCCAAATTAATAAAATAAGGAATGATAGGGGAGATATAACAATAGAAAATGAGGAAATTCAAGAAATCATCAGATCCAACTACAAAAGCCTTTACTCAACAAAACTGGAAAACCTGGATAAAATGGACAATTTTCTAGACAGATACCAGGTACCAAAATTATATCAGAATCAGATTAATGACCTAAACAGTCTCATATCCCCTAAAGAAATATAAACAATTATTAATAGTTTCCCAACCAAAAAAAAATTCCCAGGACCAGGTGGGTTTAGTGCAGAGTTCTATAAGATCTTCAAAGAAGACCTAATACCAATACCCCTCAAACTATCCCACAAAATAGAAACAGAAATCTAACCAATTCGTTCTATGAAGCCACAACTACTCTGATACCTAATCCACACAAAGACTCAACAAAGGAAGAGAATTTCAGACCAATTTCCCTTATGAATGTCGATGCAAAACTAATCAAATATTCTTGCAAACCAAATCCAAGAACACATTAAAATGATCATCCATCATGATCAAGTAGACTTCATTCCAGGGATACAGGGATGTTTCAAGATATGGAAATCCATCAACTTAATCCACTATATAAACAAGCTCAAAGGGGGAAAAAAAACATGGTTATCTCATTATATGCTGAGAAAGCATTTGACAACAATCCAACACCCCTTCATGATAAAAGTCTTGGAAAGATCAGGAATTCAATGCCCATATCTGTACATAGTAAAAGCAATTTACAGCAAGCCAGTAGCCAACATAAAGCTGAAAGAATTTTGAAGCAATCCCACTAAAATCAGGGACTAGATAAGGCTGCTCACTCTCTCCTTACCTATTCAGTACAGTATTTTTTCTTGAAACAAAGAAACTAGTCCTCCCTTTTTTTTTTTTTTTTTTTTTTTTTTTTGAGACAGGGTTTCTCTATAGAGCCTTGGCTGTCCTGGAACTCACTCTGTAGACCAGGCTGGCCTCGAACTCAGAAATCTGCCTGCCTCTGCCTCCCGAGTGCTGAGATCAAAGGCATGCGTCACCATGCCCGGCAGTCCTCCTGTTTATCCTTCACTGTTTCTGCAGTCATCTGGAGTAAGCAGGAGGAACTAATCACGAAGTTTAATGATTCTTGCTTACTTAAGTATTTTTTTAAAGATACAATTTTATTCTAAGAACTTAGGAGATGATTTCTTCAAAGAAAACATTACAAACTAATAGAACACTTGAGGAGGAAATAAAAGGTCAGATAATCCTCCAATGATAGAAATCAACAAGAGTCTAAACCTCCCATTCTCTTCAGAGGTAAAAGTAAATGTAGAATCTATCAGAAAGCACGAAAATTTGGCTCTAACTTTTAAGAGTTGGTTCTTTCTCACTAACATTTTGAGAATGTATAAAGACTATGACTACAACTCAAAAATAATATGTTGGTCATAGAAATTATTCTTACATCTAAAAAACATTATTGTAGGTAGAGTATCATCCTCTCTGCTGACTTCAAAAATATAAAAAGTCATACTGTTAACCACTAGCCATTGAGCTTGGTCTTTCCTTTTTGTAACTACATGTCTGCTGCCTGCCTAGGCACAGTACAAATAGCACATGCCTGGCTAGATACAATCATTTGCTTTGCAGTAACAAAATCTATACTAAGATATAAAATAAATATTAAATTAATGCTTAGATGTGGAGTAGAGTTCAATTAGTGATGACATGGCAGTCAAAAAAAGGAAAAGAAACCAAACTGAGTAAATAGTAATGATTCTCGGGAAATGCTTGAAGAGAAATAAATTGAAACTGCTTTTGCTTGAATGCTTTGGAACTTGAATAAATTAAGATGGCTCAATTTATTTGGGGCCATCTGTTTGAAAGACAAATGAGAGGCAGGTTCCTCATTTTCACCCACTCTACCTATTCATCCTGCAGCCCAGAATCCTGCTGGAGATGGACTATGAAAAACAAAGACCTTAAACAGGAAAAAATGAAATGAAAACAAATAGGTTTGCAAGGTGACTCAGCATGGCAAGTTCTGAATGCAGAGGGTTTTAACTGTGCTGGCACCTGGATGACACAAGATATATACACATGCACCGTGAAGGGAAGTCCCAACCATACTCTGCCCAATTGCTTTCCAGAACACACTATTTTCCACTGAGAACTGAGAAATCTGGACTGTCTTGTGTGTAGAACAACAAGGCACTTGTACATTTGTCTCACTATTTCAGGAAGACTCCCATGGAGCCAATTCCTAGTTATGTCTCACATTCTGTTGGGGGATGAGAGTTACTGCTTTACCCTACTTGTCTTTGGTTTCAGCTTCAGGTTGTCAAATGAGATAGCTACATTATCAAAGAAGGTTTTTGGCAGTATAGTGTTATCTGTTGTGGCTGGTCAACAAGATATTAGGGGACAAAGAACATAAAGCTCTTGATCTTGTTATTGTTCTTTATACAAATGTTAAGTGTGTTCATATCTGTCTAGGCTCATTATATTTTACTGACTCAATCTTCTAAACACTTTATAGTATGGAGTAGAGTGGAATGGAGTAGGTATGTATGTGGATGGCCTGTTTAGAAGTCAGACATGGTCTCCATTATATAAGGCTGTAAGCTAAGTGAAATGAATTTTTCTGTACATGATATGCAGTTACATATATATATATATATATATATATATATATATATATATATATATATATACCTTCACATAGATATTACTTAGGAGCATTATTTTCTTTTTGTAAAAGTCTATCCATTTTTAAAATAAGAGAATTATGTTTTTCTCTAAGAAATGGAGAATTTCTGGGTTTATGAAAAAGCATCAAAAGAATGAATCAAGATTTTTCTGTAAGGATAGGGAGAAGAAATTACAGATAGTTTAGGAGAAAAATTTTGGGGAATAACCTTCTAGAACAAGAACACCAATGTTATCTTCTCTTTGTTCAATTAGTACCCACTTCCCACTTAGGCACAACATAACATTTATTTGTGACATTTTATATGCTTTTTGACACTTTAGAGAAAAATAAATAAATTGCTCTAAGGAAAAGTTTTCTGAAGGGAACTACTAGACTCCAGAAAGATAAACATTCCCTTTGGTATCCAACCATTAAAGCATGCATCCCTCAGCCTTGAAGCAGGCTGATCCAGACTTTGACCTTGCTGCCACTAAGAAGGAGATTACCTAGGGTAGAGCCTTCTGACCTTGATGGCTCTATTTGCTCTTCTCCAAGACTCTGCTTCCTGCTGAAAGGTCCTTGAGATGTTCTGGAGACACACACTGGCTGTAGATTGCCTATGGGCTGGCTCCAGGCACCAAGAATGGGCTGGTGGGGGATGGGCCTACCCTCTTTATAAGCAGGGACTCCCAGTAAACTTTGGAGGCTTTCAACCAAAAGGTTTGTCTTGGCCTTGTTCTTTTCTTGCCATCTGATCTCTTTCAGCCCCAGCCTGCCTTTCAAGGGAACCCAGTTCAGGTGGCTGCAGGTGGCTAAAATGCACAAGAATAAACAAGCTGGGCTCTAAAGTGCCAATGATGGCGTGCAAAAAAACAGTGAAATTGCACAAAGCCCATTCTTTACCCACTTCCCCTTGGGCTGAAATACATGGCATTCATTTATAAGTCACAAGAAAACCATCTGTACTCTTGTCTATGAATGTCAAAGAATACTAGAAAAAGATTATTATTATAATACAGGCATATCACTTACATATTTTTTTACTCCAAAAGGTACAAGAAAAACAGTAAGTTTGTCTTGGCTGCCATGGAGAGTAGAACTGGAATGTATTTGAAACCTATTCTTGCATTATTTCTACATCAATTCATAATGGGGGATATGTATGGCATTTATGCAGATAGAAATTTGTTTTAAAATTTAGTAATCTACCAACCCCAAAATGCACCCTTAATCACTTCAATGCCAATTTCACTGAGACTTTTAAAAGTCACTTGTGTGATACTTCTACCACAAATTCATGAACTTTTCTGTTGACATAGTTTATGCTTTCTAAAAAATCACATTAAATCAGCATAAAGTTTAGCTTCTTTTAGACAGGTTTATATAAGTCTTTAGTTTTCAGATAGCATCTTTCAGCCTCTTCAACAGTGTCCATAGCAAAAACTGAAAGAAAGACATACTGAAATCTGTCATACAGAAATAGTAAGGCAAGTTCCAGTAGATTTGATGCTAAAGCAATTTTGAATGCCCAGATCAGTATAGGAAGTAGAAGTTTTAAAGCTACCAGTTGATAGGTGCTATAAATCTTATAGCTAACCCATCTTGCCAATTTCCCCATTTTCTTTTCCTTCATATTTTCACCAAGAAAGCAGAGAACTAGTAAAATGGTCTGGGTGACTAGTATGAACTATTTGTCTCCAATTTAATTTTGGACTATAGGCAAATTGATAATTATTAAATTCTTAAAGATGCTGGGAGAAATTGACTGGATTAAACAATTTAGAGCTCCAGTAATATCTATTCACTGCCTCTCATTGTTATGATTTTTAGAAGTACACACTGACATCCAAGGACAGTTTTTATACTCCACTAAGCTGGATCTACAGTTACAATTACTGAAGTCATTCAGGCCCAAAATGTGCTTTTGCCTGAATTACCAAAGCAATTACACCTATCCCTAGAGTGGTTACTGATTGAAAAATCTAAAGGCATGTTTACAGCAAAGCTCTGGGTTTCTTCATCTTTATTTTTTTCTAAGATATATATTCTTGGCTTTTACAAAACAAAACAAACAAAAAACAATAACAACAATTAAAAAAAAATGAGTCCAGAATGCCCAGTATTGTGAAAACAACATAGAGTTCATTTTCAAATGACAAACAGTACAAAGTTGTAAGGAGAATTAGGGGAGAGCAAAGTAACAACTTGGAAAATTTGTTTTCTTATTTTAACCCTTGGGGAGAGGTGTGACCTTAAACTTTCTTGTGAAATCTAGTGCTCTGTTAGGAGAAGAATAGACAGACAATCCACAGGAAAGAGAGGAGGAGAAGGACTTGTATTATTAACAGTTTAAATGCATCATGGTCTCTGTTTAACTACAATCTTGATGAATTGTTCTTAAAAATGGTATTGATCTAGGTAATCAATCTTGGAGCTTTTGTCAAAAAGGATTTTTTTCACCAAAACTACACTATTGATTACTTGCATCAGAACAGAGCTTTAAAAAGAAGAAATGCATTCAAGTCAACGCTATTGCTGATGCCCCTGAAAATTCTAAAGTTGCACATCGACCCCCATTTAAAAAAAAAAACTGATTTCAGGAGGAGTCACTAGTAGGTTTTGCTTCATCCCCTATCTGTCCCTTGACAACTATTGTAAATCTTGTCTCCTGATGCTACCTATCCTGCACTTTAACAGGCTGGACTGTGATAATTGAGATCAAACCTTGCAAAACAAAGACAAGAACAACAAACTTACAAAGGTGTTTAATGGTTAAAATAAAGGCCTTGCCAGCAAAGCCCAGGATCGATGAAGATAAACTGGCAAGCTAAGTTCTGCAGTTTAAAAATCTTGAGTGATTTCTGCATTAGTGTAAAATCCCAGAAAAGCCGAGAAAACACCTAAATCCTGCAAGCCATATTCAATCATTTGAAAGATTTTCTTGGCAGGATAAGAGTGAATTTAGCAATCCTTCTGGGCCTGTATTTATGATGTTTATGCATGACAAGTTCTCTCTATACATGTCTTGGAGTTAGCACAGAAGTACTCTCACCAGCAGTAAAAACATTTTTCTATTTATGTTAATAAGTCAGCTCACTGTTATGATGTAATTACTTAATGTCTAAATGCTTTGCCCAGAATAGAAATTTTAAAAAGAAGGACATGATTTAAATAATCCTAGTCAACACAAACAAGAGATATGATATGGTATGGAGTATCAACTTCTAGTCCTGTCACAGGTCTAGCAAGGGCAGTATCATCTGGTGGCTACTCCAGGTTCAAGGAGTCTGCCACAGTCTCAGAAATAAGAGAAAAAACACTCAATCTGGAAAGTGAATAAAAGATGAGGAAGCATATATCCCTGAGTTGTTGTGTCATGAATACAAACTGGGTTGCAAGAACACATTCGTGTGGAGAAATAATAAAATGAGGGTGTATCTTGACCTTTAAAAAAGATCATACAAAAACCACAGTAAGTAAATAGATATTTGAGGCCACATCACAGATGCTTGTACCATTGCTGTGATAGGTACAGAGAAATCCACTTTCCATTTTTATTTGAATTCACAATAGCCACTACCAGAATTCACCTCACAGAGAAAAACACCAAATTCCAAATGAGGGAATAGTCCACAAAATACCTGACCATTTTTCTATACTGCCGTTTCTTATCATATGGTTGAAGTAGACTTTTTACAGTTTACCACATACCTTGTAAATTTTTGTCTTTTTATTGTTTTAAACACGTGTATAATAAAATATGATCATATTTATTTCTCATTTCCCCTTCCAATTACCTTCTAATTTTCCCTAAAATGCACCCTTCCAACTTTTTATGATCACCCACTAAGTCCAGTTTGTGCTTCTTCTGCGTACATGAGTAGGTGAGTATATACAAGAATAGTGGTTCTCCACCTATGAATTGATATCCCCTCCATACTCAAATATCTGATATTCTGCATATCGAATATTTACATTAAAATTCAAAACAATGCCAAAATTACAGATATGAAGTTGTAATGAAATAATTTTATAACTGGGAATCACTACAACATGAGAAACTGTATTAAAGGGTCACAGCATTAGAATCTTACTTACATAAGTTCCCTCAGTTCAGTTGCTGAGAGTTCATGAATGCAATAGCCATGCTATGTCCACAATAGAGCATTTGCTACCATTCCTCCCCATTCTTCAGCTCTTATATTCTTTCCACCTTCTCTTCCACGATGTTCCTTGAGCCTTGGTGGAGATCACATATAAGCCTATAGAAGACATGTTTCATTCACACACCACAGGAGATGATTTGACACTATAATAATTTAGCAGAATGACAATAGCAGATTCAATCCTAAGGTTCAAATCCTTAGTCATAGAATTTTGACCATGATTACAGTACCAGGCATAAAAGTACTTTTTTTTCGGGATAGGGGGATGGAATTAGGCTTCAGAGAAAACCAGAAAATGATTAGTTATTACACATAGTCACACCACTATTATACCAGTAGGTACATTTTTCTTGGCATGTGATTATTAAATAATTCAGTGTATTAGCACTAGATAGGACCATTTATTTACTTCCATCCCCCATCCATCTTTCTAACTGATCCTCCTATCTCTGTTTATATCTTTAACTCTCACTAACGTTTTTTTTTTTCTATCCACATGTGTTCTCTTATTATCCATCACTCTTTTTTTTTTTTTTAGATGCGAGATAGTAAACATAAATACAACTTTTCATACTCCGTCTTTGTTAGTCTACCTCTTCACTTTCTTTTTTCGTCATACAACCACAACCTTCTCTGGTTAAGTTAAATCTTATTTCTAGAATCTAAACCATAACTACCTATAAAAAATTATAGTTTATCTCTTTTTGGCTCTAACATCTGATATATACTATAAAATAGAGGGCTGTCTTATAAAAACACTTTCTGAATCATTCAAATACCATTTACCAAAGTAACTTCATAAAAGGTCTCTATATGATTACATATATTACTGTGATACATTATACAATTATGACTTTGTATCTTTATAAAACATACATTTAAACATAGGTTTAAAGAATTTTCAGAAGTATTTTATTACATAAGTATGAATACACATAAAAGCTATCTAAGGCAAAGTGACTCAATTGGAAAAGCAGCACAGAAAAATTCTATCATAGATGGAAGAAACCAAGCTTTATGGGCTTCTTGCCTCCTGAAATGAGAGAAATGAGGTTTGTCTGTTATGAAGCTTCAGAAAGCTGACTGCTAAGTGAGCAGTCCAATTCTTTGGCATCCATTTTGGAAGTTCTTTATATTAATATATGTTAATATAAATCCAAACCTAGGAGTTCCTTTCTTGTTTATTCATTGTTGTAGCCTTACCTAATGTTCCACAACATGCAACTGTTGGAAAAAGCATTTTCTCTAAGGATTTTGTGAACACTGAAACATTCTTTTCTAAGACTATATTAGCAGTGACACATGTATTTTCATTTATAAATGTCAATCAGAAAACTACAAAACAATATAAAGCAGTAATATTTTAAAAAGGATGTTTCCATCACAGACTGATTTCAGGAAAGAATGGAAGGGGATAGACAAAATAGTTCAAGAAGTTTAATTACACTACTTGTCTTCTGCATAGCATAGTAGTATCATGATTACTTTAATAATTGTTATTAGGCTTTCTGGCATATTCCAGATAGTTTTAAATTAGCACCTTACCTGACAGTCATAATTAAAATATCACTTGTTCAGTTTAGGAAAACTTAAGTTTTATAATATATATCATAGGCATATGCTCTTTACTCTTTGCTATACTTCAAATATAGTTACTTTTTAATGTCAACTGATCTATTCATAGTATATATAGATGGAAGTATCTTTATTGTTTTAGACTCTTGTCTTTCAACAAAAGTTACCATTGTATTTTTTTAAGTTTCCCAAAGACTCTAGAATGTGTTTGCTATATGTCAACAGACAGCATACATGTGCTACTGAAACATTAAAAAGATTGGAATATTTTATTGTACATTCTGAACTCCCTAGTTACTAGGTCCAAGAGAATTTTCAGGAACCTAATACAAGGAAAACCAAAGTTTGTGTGTCTGTGTGTGTGTGTTGGAAATTATTCCAAAGGGATTATTAATATTTAATCATGATTATCATATACTAGAGTCAAGTTTTTTTAATTCATTGTAAACATTATATTGTTTGCATATATACATAAGAGTCAAAAATATTAGAAATACTTTCATCTATATATTGTAAAAATATTTTGTATAAAATTCTTCTACTTTTCTAGTACTTAAAATTCAAATGAAAATGAATATGATACTACACACCTCTTATTCCTATATTTGGGATATACAGGCCTAAGGATCAGGAGTTCAAGGGTATCTTTGCCTACATAACCAGTGTAGGCTACATAAGACTATATCACATATTTAAAAATCCAAACCATAAAAAATACAAAGGAAACTGAAACAAAATATGAATACACAAATATAGAAAAATAATATTTCTGATAAAATAAAACTCTAGAGCTATGTCCTGAATTTCTAGTAAATCATTTCAATGTTTACTTGGATTGACCATTATTTGCCTACCGTTTCTAATGTTTATGTCATATTTTCTATCTATTCTTTTGGCTATGAAAAATAATAAACTTTCTCTTGATATTTAAATTTACAAACCTACATATATCTGTGAAGAAGAAATCACTATTGAGGAAATGCTTTCCATCAGATTGGCCTGTAGATGAACAAACCTTGAGGCATTTTCTTAATCGATGTTTGATGTGGAAAGGTTCGCTCCACTGTACATTCCTGGGTAGATGGTCCTGGGACACACACACACACACACACACACACACACACACACATATATATATATATATATATATATATATATATATATATATATATATATATATATATATAGTAAGCCTCATTCTTCTGTGATTTCTGCTTTTGTTCTGGCTTCTGGGTTCCTTCCTTAGCCATAGCCACTTGGATTTTCTTCAGTGTGAGCTAAGAGTTGTAAGATGAACTAAATTATTTCCTCCAAAATTTTCTTTTGGTTATGGTGTTTCATCATAGTAGTAAAAAACCTAACTAAGCCCCCTTCTTCCAGAAATGAGCAAAAATACCTTTGTGGCAGTAGTGATGTCAGTGCAGGTGTACATGTGCAGAGAAGGGAAGATAATAACTTCTCCCCTAACTCCATACCTCACCACCTGTAGCAGTCAGGAGATCTGGCCACGAGAGTGGGTGAGCTGTGCCTATCCCTTGACAGCTGCAGAATTGGGGAGAGTGGGCTCTGCACTTCATCTGGGCAGCACAGTACTATTGGCCCTGGTCGAGAGAACACAGATGAGCCAGACACAAGGGCAAGAGTGAAGGAGAACTAGTCTCAGCCAATCATCTTCTATGAGGTAGAGTAGGTACAAAGGGATGACCTCTCCCCAGCTAGCCCCTCAACACCTGTAGTAGTCAGAAGATATGGCCTCAATGGCATGAGAGCATAACTAGCCCTGCCTGCTCGCTGGCTGTAGCGTTTGGGAGAGCTATTCCTGAACCCTTACATGGACAACACAATAGAACTTGACCTGGTGGTGAATGAATAAGAGAGCTATCCAGAAGGGTCTGAGAATAGGAGAGCAGTTACATCCCCCTCATAGGCAGCACACAGTGGAGCTGGCTTCGGAGGCATGGGTGTGGAAGAGCCAGCCCCAAAGACACAATAGTAGGAAAGCTTCCCTGCATCCTATACTGGTGATGACATTATATGTCCTAGCTGGAGCAGTGCTGGAGAGCTCACCCTGGTGGTGCAGATAAGGAAAAGCTGACCAGTTGACCAGCTCTGCTACTACTCAGGCACAGATTCAGGTTTATGAGTTGCCCCACCCCAAAATCTATACCATCTATGATCAGTTGGGATGCATGAGAGGGCCAACCCTTCAGATTCAAATCTGTAAGATCTCCATGACAAAAGACAACAGAAGAATAATCAGGAGGAGTCCAGGTGAGAATCTAATATTGATGGTGACACAGAAGCCAGGAACCTCAAGCCAGACTCAATGCAATAAACATTTGTAAGTGAAGATTTATGGACAGAGGGATATATTGTGGGAAGCACTACAACATATTACAGCTTCCCCAATGAGATGTTTTTTCTATGCTTTCTCTCTCTCTCTCTCTCTCTCTCTCTCTCTCTCTCTCTCTCTCTCTCTCTCTCTCTCTCTCTCAGTGTGTGTGTGTGTATGTGTGTGTGTGTGTGTGTGCGCGAGTATGTTCTTTTTAAAGGAGAAAGGTTACAAGAATGAAGGGTGGATATGAGTGGACAGGGACATGAGTGGGACTAGTGTGCATGATGTGAAACTCAAAATGATTCAGCAAAACGTTTAAAAAATACTAAGGTATAAATTGTGGATCTTAGAAAAAACATAAGTTTGTATATATACTATTTGTTATGGTGATGCTACTTATGTGTTACTCAAATTTTTGAACATACTAAAATTACAGTAAATTACATTTTTTCTTAAGCTTAGTCTCTGTCAACTCTATCAATACAACAGTAAAATTAATTCTGATGCTACATCAAAAAAGGATATACATATATGTGTGTATATATACATATATGTATATATATATATATATATATATATATATATATATGACATAGATAATTCATATATTACATTGTCTTGGGAAAAATGAAACCCTAATGAAAAGAAATTGCAAAATACTAAACTATGATAAAATTAGTAGTTGATTAAAGAGTTGATTAAACAAGTCAATGGCCTTTCTCTACAGAAAGAATAAACAGGCTGAGAAAGAAATTAGGGAAACAACACCCTTCTCAATAGCCACAAATAATATAAAATATCTCGGCGTGACTCTAACGAAGGAAGTGAAAGATCTGTATGATAAAAACTTCAAGTCCCTGAAGAAAGAAATTAAAGAAGATCTCAGAAGATGGAAAGATCTCCCATGCTCATGGATTGGCAGGACCAACATTGTAAAAATGGCTATCTTGCCAAAAGCAATCTACAGATTCAATGCAATCCCCATTAAAATTCCAACTCAATTCTTCAACGAATTAGAAGGAGCAATTTGCAAATTCATCTGGAATAACAAAAAACCGAGGATAGCAAAAACTCTTCTCAAGGATAAAAGAACCTCTGGTGGAATCACCATGCCTGACCTAAAGCTTTACTACAGAGCAATTGTGATAAAAACTGCATGGTACTGGTATAGAGACAGACAAGTGGACCAATGGAATAGAATTGAAGACCCAGAAATGAACCCACACACCTATGGTCACTTGATCTTCGACAAGGGAGCCAAAACCATCCAGTGGAAGAAAGACAGCATTTTCAACAATTGGTGCTGGCACAACTGGTTGTTATCATGTAGAAGAATGCGAATCGATCCATACTTATCTCCTTGTACTAAGGTCAAATCTAAGTGGATCAAGGAACTTCACATAAAACCAGAGACACTGAAACTTATAGAGGAGAAAGTGGGGAAAAGCCTTGAAGATATGGGCACAGGGGAAAAATTCCTGAACAGAACAGCAATGGCTTGTGCTGTAAGATCGAGAATTGACAAATGGGACCTAATGAAACTCCAAAGTTTCTGCAAGGCAAAAGACACTGTCTATAAGACAAAAAGACCACCAACAGACTGGGAAAGGATCTTTACCTATCCTAAATCAGATAGGGGACTAATATCCAACATATATAAAGAACTCAAGAAGGTGGACCTCAGAAAATCAAATAACCCCCTTAAAAAATGGGGCTCAGAACTGAACAAAGAATTCTCACCTGAGGAATACCGAATGGCAGAGAAGCACCTGAAAAAATGTTCAACATCCTTAATCATCAGGGAAATGCAAATCAAAACAACCCTGAGATTCCACCTCACACCAGTGAGAATGGCTAAGATCAAAAATTCAGGTGACAGCAGATGCTGGCGAGGATGTGGAGAAAGAGGAACACTCCTCCATTGTTGGTGGGATTGCAGGCTTGTACAACCACTCTGGAAATCAGTCTGGCGGTTCCTCAGAAAATTGGACATAGTACTACCGGAGGATCCAGCAATACCTCTCCTGGGCATATATCCAGAAGAAGCCCCAACTGGTAAGAAGGACACATGCTCCACTATGTTCATAGCAGCCTTATTTATAATAGCCAGAAACTGGAAAGAACCCAGATGCCCCTCAACAGAGGAATGGATACAGAAAATGTGGTACATCTACACAATGGAGTACTACTCAGCTATTAAAAAGAATGAATTTATGAAATTCCTAGCCAAATGGATGGACCTGGAGAGCATCATCCTGAGTGAGGTAACACAATCACAAAGGAACTCACACAATATGTACTCACTGATAAGTGGATACTAGCCCAAAACCTAGGATACCCACGATATAAGATACAATTTCCTAAACACATGAAACTCAAGAAAAATGAAGACTGAAGTGTGGACACTATGCCCCTCCTTAGAAGTGGGAACAAAACACCCATGGAAGGAGTTACAGAAACAAAGTATGGAGCTGAGATGAAAGGATGGACCATGTAGAGACTGCCATATCCAGGGATCCACCCCATAATCAGCTTCCAAATGCTGACACCATTGCATACACTAGCAAGATTTTACTGAAAGGACCCAGATGTAGCTGTCTCTTGTGAAACTATGCCGGGGCCTAGCAAACACAGAAGTGGATGCTCACAGTCAGCTAATGGATGGATCACAGGGCTCCCAATGGAGGAGCTAGAGAAAGTACCCAAGGAGCTAAAGGGATCTTCAACCCTATAGGTGGAACAACATTATGAACTAACCAGTACCCCTGAGCTCGTGACTCTAGCTGCATATGTATCAAAAGATGGCCTAGTCGGCCATCACTGGAAAGAGAGGCCCATTGGACACGCAGACTTTGTGTGCCCTGGTACAGGGGGACGCCAGGGCCAAAGGGGGGGAGTGGGTGGGTAGGGGAGTGGGGGTGGGTGGGTAAGGGGGACTTTTGGTATAGCATTGGAAATGTAAATGAGCTAAATACCTAATAAAAAATGGAAAAAAAAAAAAAAAAAAAGGATATACATATATGTGTGTATATATACATATATGTATATATATATATATATATATATATATATATGACATAGATAATTCATATATTACATTGTCTTGGGAAAAATGAAACCCTAATGAAAAGAAATTGCAAAATACTAAACTATGATAAAATTAGTAGTTGATTAAAGAGAAAAGAATATACACTGATGAAATAATAATGTTAATGTTGACGGATGGAGAAAATGACATGTCAAATAAGAATTATTAGTTCCACATTTATGAAAGTACTAGGAAACATTTTATTACAAATTCTAAATGGCACGAGTAATGGTCATTCAAGATTGTTTAGTTAGTATCACTTAACATAGACCCAGTTATAAGAAAATAATTATCAAAGGAAATAGTTAAAAGTTTCATGTTAGTTTATAGCTGGCTATTGATTTATTATGATATATATCTCAACAGATGGCAGTGATCATTTTCATGCTTCTGTTTGCATAAAGGAGACAGTTTTTTTAAATTTTTAAACTCAGGCTGGAGAGATGGCTCAGAGGTTAAGAGCACTATCTACTCTTCCAAAGGTCTTGAGTTCAGTTCCCAGCAACCACATGGCAGCTCACAACCATCTATAATGAGATCTGGTGCCTTCTTCTGGCCTGCAGGATACATGCAGACAGAATGCTGTAATGAATAGATAAATCTTTTAAAAATATTTAACTTTTTTCTGATCTCTGATTTCTGATAGAGTTAAAGATGTTGCTTTTGTCTTTGTATATATGCTATGAGTTTCACCAAATCTGCATTAACCTATGTTCATGTCTATCAGACTACTCTTAGTAACACCTCAGTTTGTATAGGTTATATTTATGCTTATATATTTTATATGCTTATATTCTTTCTATACGTCTTCATGTACATCACAAAAACTTCTACAATTCTCTGACTTTGCAACTCTTCTCTCTGTGATCAGCTTTGACTTTATGCATAGTTTAGAATTGGACAGAGATCAAACAGAATATGAGGTGTTTATATTTTTATTTGTAAACACGTGCTTCCTTACAAAATCTGGAACTATGGTCACAATACAATCACAAATGAAAATTACTGGCCAGCACATTTCTGGAAGAGATATGTGAAAAATGTTTAAGAGGGAAATATAGGAACACAACAAAATTTATCTTTTTTTTGTAATTTTATTTCTTCCACTGACGACCCAGTAACTTTGAATATTTAACCACATATATTCATTTGGTCAAGAAGTATGGCTATTTCTTTGAGAAAATTGAAGAAGCATTTGAGGCAAAAATTTTCCTATACCTTATAAGTTGATGTCACAGTTACCTATGTGTGGTAGTTTGAATAAGATAATGCCCATAATTCAAATATTTGAAGACTTGATATGTAGGTGGTAGCTGGTTTGAGAGGCTTAAGAGATGTGTTCTTGCTGGTAAAAGTATTGGACTGTGATAATCTAAATACTATTATCATTCTGAGTTTGCTCTTTGCTTCATGATTATGGTTCCATATGTGAAAACTCAGCTCCAATCACCATACTTTTGCTTTGCCATTAAAGACTGTAAAGGTCTGGATCCATAAGCTCAAGTAAACCTTCCCTTTCATAATTTTCCCTGGTCATGGTGTTTTGACATAGAAATAGAAATGTAACTAATACAGAGATTGCTACCAGGGAGAGGGTGATTTCTGTAAATAATGAAAATATGTGGGTTGGGGAGGAATGTGGAAGATTTTGAGACTTTGAACTAGAAAACTGGATGCTGTAAATAGAACTAAATGGGCCATTCTGGTAAGGAATGAGAATATAGTACTTCTTAGAACTGTGAAGCCACAAGATATTTCAGAATGAAGAATATTAGCAACTGGACTAGAGAAAATTCCTGTGGTATTTTGTTAAAGGATGTGGCTGCTTTCTATCATTGTCCTATGAGCTTCTTTGAGCCTAAATTTAAAATTTAAAAGAAGTGGACCAATTTTGTTGGCTGAGGAGATTACAATACAGAGTCATATTGAGTCTGTACCACTGATATTAGTAATCATGCTTATATAGATACAAAGAAGTAAAAAGCAAGTGAGGCAGAAAGAAATACAAAATGTACAATATGAAGAGAAAAAGAGCACTAGCAAACTTGTACTGAAAGAAATTTGGAGTGGCCTGTACTGGTCTGGCGAGTATGAAGTTGAACTGTCCTCTGTGAGGGGAGTGAGGATTATAGAAAAGATGGAAAAAGAGACTCAGAAACAAAGATTAAAAATTGGGAGGGATTTCCAATCAGTACTGTAGTGGCCTTGAGTCTAATTCTTTTAGGTTTTCTATACTGTACAGGATTATAGGAAACAAAGTCACAAGCCAGCAGATACAATGGCTGACATACATTCGATATCTGTAACCCTCTGAAGGCCACCCTATTCCTCCCTGTTCCTTACTCCAAGATTACCTGAAAATTCATTCCCTTACCTTCAAGTATATCCTCTTTTATCATTCCATGCATCAGCAGGCCAGGAAATCTGACAGTAGACCAGCCTGACTTGACTCTGCTTGACAGGCCAGCTTTCACAGAATCAGGCAAAATGACCCCCAAAAGTGTCCTTATCTGCAGTGGATTAAAAAAAATAATTCCAACTTAGCTAAGCTTCCAACTTGTGAAAGGAAAAGACCTAAGAATGTTTCTGCTCTTAGAAAGGAATAACAAAAGCTTCACCAAATGTGACTCAGTTTGACCAAGGTTCATCCCATGCTGATAGATGAATTTGACAATATTGTGCAAGTGGTGCTGGCTCCAGATTTATGAAGAATACAAAAGGAAAGGTATATTGGAATCTTTCTCTATAATTTGAGAATACTGCTAAGACCAGGAATGTGGCAAATGGGATCCTATATGGAGGCTACTGTGTGAAATCTGAGTTGCATTGGAGACCCCAAGATGCTAGAAATACCAGAGCCTCATGATATCTGCCAAGAAAAACTGCACATGGATACACTGGAACCTTCTGGAGAGAGAGATCTGTGTTGAATATGACAAAGGTGGAAGGACAGAACCATCCCTTTGACATCAGAAATGAAGTTAAAGGATTTGGAATTTGCCCTGCTAGGATCTGTTCTTGATTTTGACCAGCATTTTCTCACTATTGCTAAACCCCTCCCTTTTCAAATGGTAATATATAATCACTTACAAGAATAATTTGAAGGCTTGTAATCTGCTTTTGGATTTGACAGGCTTATGTCTCAGTGGAGGACTTGGACTTTAAAACACTGTTGTGACTATAAATAACTTTGGGAACTTTCAAAGTTTGAACTAAATAAATTTCTTATTATATGTCCACAAAAATATAGTGGACAGAGAAAAGAATGTGGTGTTTTTAATGAGACCTCCTCCATAGTCTAGCCATTGAAAACTTTATCCCCAATTGGTGGATACTTGAGGAGAATTAGGATATGTGGTATTGTTGGAGGAAATATATCCCTGTAGGTAAGCATTGTGATTTTAAAAGTTCCTTTCCTTTCAAGTTGTCTTCTTCTTCTTCTTCTTCTTCTTCTTCTTCTTCTTCTTCTTCTTCTTCTTCTTCTTCTTCTTCTTCTTCTTCTTCTTCTTCTTCTTCTTCTTCTTCTTCCTCTAATTCTTCGTCTCCTCCTCCTTCCTTTTCCTCTTCCTCTTGTTCTACTTGTCCTTGTTTTCTTGTTCTTATTCTTGTTTTTCTTATTGTTCTTGTTCATCATCTTCTTCTTTTTCCTCCTCCTCCTCCTTCATCATCATAATCATCTTCTTCTTCTTTTTCTTTATCCTTTTTTACCATTTAAGATAGGAAGTCTTAGCTCTCATCTACTACCTCCAACTTATTTGTCAGCTGCTTGGCAACAAAATTCTCAACTATAATATGCCCTAAATCTCTGAATCTGTAATCCCAATAAACCTTTTCTTATTTTATAAGTTGCCTTGGTCAAGGTGTTTTATGATATTAATAAAAAAGTAACTAAAACAATATATTTGTGCAAAGGATACAGGGTCTTTGCACTCACCAATAAACATGAGGGATATCAAGAATATTAAACATGTAGAGTTGTTTCTTCAACAGAGAAGATATTTTCCACCCAGAAAATTAGGAATGGATGTAGGTAATAGCCTGGTGATCTGTTCTATTTATAGAGGCAACCACACTCAAATCCTCTAATTTGTTGTGTTTATCCCAGTCTGTTCTTTCCTAGACTTTTATCCTGAACAGGTACTTTTCAAAAATAGTTTCATGATAGTCATACCTTAATCCTTATTATGATAATTGTCATGAGGAAACTTTTTTTCCCAAAGTTATATTATACTTAAGTATTTCAAATCAAAGGTCAGATTCTTAATGTTTGAAATAACTAAGGTTACTAAGTCATGTTGAAATGTATTTCCTTCTTGCCACACAGGGATCATTACTCTGTCAGCCTTAGACTTTGCAGAATCTCACATGTTTGACAAACATTGGTAATTAAACTCTATATTTTCACATGCAAATACAATTTAATTTATTAAAACTTTCTAATAAGTTAATATATATTCAATAAAAATTTGATTAATTCAAGATAAATTTGATCAAAGTCTCTTTCCCAATTAGGTATTACATACTACAAACATGTGAAAATAGAGTTTTTCCTTCTACTAAAAGTGTGAAGATCACTATATTTATGCAAGGCATCAAAATAGGCTGCAGTTTTTATGAAATTTAATTTAATTCAGTAAGTACAAGAAATTTCAGCCTAGTCTAAAAATTAAACATGGAAACCCCAATTTGGGAACTTATCATTTTTAAATCTGTTTATTCATAGATTACTGCCAACTCTTCCAAATGACACTGGCTAATTAGTAAGCAAAAGAAGATTAGAGTCA